>NC_040019.1:5431744-5619643 GCF_000972845.2 Larimichthys crocea | reverse complement strand
CTTGTTGTTGAGAAGAGATTGCTTTTCTTTTCTAAAGTCACATAAACTGATTTTAGGAAACGTTTTATTTTCAGCTTCATTACTTTGTTCTCAAGTTTGATCTACACCCACAATAGCCGAATCTGTCACAAGCAAGTGGATCATCAACATACTTTCCTAACATGCAGTCAATCTACAATCTATGGCAGTTGATCCTTTTTCCAGGAAAAAATATATGTCGCATCTTAACGCTTATCAACTTTACTGTAGCTTTCAATGCTTTTTAAACATTTAAAAATCTTGAACTACTGTACATTTTTTAATAATGTTGCATCGGTGCAACTTTTGTAATGGTCGTGTGTATGTTTTTACCTACTGGAGAATTATAAAGTTTAAATGCTATTAGTTCCCTGTTTTTATCAGCTGAAGTCACTTTCTGCTTCAAAAACTGACCTACCTAGTTTTACTCTCACCAGACTCCCTACTGCTATAGATGAAGCACATTCAGACTGGAGTAAGTCACTGTAAGAGCTGAGGCTAATGGTCTGAAATAAAACGTAAACAGTCCTCTCTGTAAACTGTTTGAGGTCAAGCATAGGTTGTGCACCATCTCTTGTGTAAAGATCTGTTAAAAAGGGATTTCTCAAAGTGGTAGATAGCTACAGAGCATTTGATGTTGCTAGTTTGATCAGTGATTCGATACTGCCGGGCAACATTGTCCGTTGCTTGTTCACAAAGCTATGTCACACATGTCTTAAAAGCACCTGATGTGTACGGCCTGTTACCATCCAAAACAAGAGCTTGTTTGACCTATTCAAATATACTACTATGCCTGTGTGTAGCTACTTTCAGAGTCGGGCTTACCAAATCCACACAGGAAAAACACTAAGCCACACACACCCACGTAAGTACTACACATGACTGCAGAACCACTCAACAAGAGTGTTTACAGAGTAGCCTGGCTGCTGACGCCAGTCAATGAGCCTAATGCAATGGAAATCAAATGAAGGTTCATTTGATGATGTCTTTTATTATGCATTATGCCTTTTCTTTCCTCATTAAAGAGCCCTTTCATTGCAGGAAGCAATGCATTTTAGAACATTTATGTACCCTCCCCAGAGACATGTCTCTGGGAATAAACATACAGTGGTATTGTATAAGCTCATATTGTTTATTCAAAAACTAAAACATTCAGTTTTGGTTTGGGTGATGCCATTTCATTTGTAGTTTGTTTTATTTGGGCTATTTGAAGGGTCATGAACAGGATCATATGAACAAAGACATTAATGAACAGGGACATCAATGCTATCATCTGTCTCACACAAACACTTAATATGCAGGCTCCAGCAGGCCCCATAGTCTTATGTATTTACCCTCTTTATATTATGCCATTTATTCAAAAACGATCTATGTAATTGATGTTTTCATATGAATGCAAATGTTAAATAATAGGCGGATGATAGTTATTGTTAGTTGAGCTGTTTATTCATAACAACTAAATAGGGGATTGCGTGCAGCTCGACTTATAATAACTAACAATATTTGATTCTCTTTTTTGGACCTACAACAAACATACAACAGATCGTGTCTAATATCTAGTGCACAGCCTTGTTTTGGTGAGAGGCTCTGGGTGACAAAAACATAATGATCTCATTTTGAAGTATACACTTTGATATGGTAGTGCAGTAGTTGGCCCTGTTGCTGTATGAACCCTGCTGGGACTTTCTGTGTGGATCTTCTTCCAATGTCTGTGTGGGTTCTCTCCAAGTACTTTAGCTTTCTCCTACAGTCCAAAGGCATAAACTTATTGGTTATAGTTTGACTCTAAATTTTCCAGAAGCGTGAATGTTTTTTGTCTCTATGTTCTGTATTGTTTTGTCCCGATGTACCCTTCCTCTAGGCCAGTGCCAGCTGGTACGGCTCCAGCCCTCTGCAACCTGATAGTACCGAAGTATAAGCAGTTACAGGAATGGATGCACGGATGGAAATTAATATATGTTATATATATAGTGTATTATATTCAGTTTCTGCCTATTCTGTACATAATGCCCCCTAAATCTGATATGAATGGGGGGGGGGAAAAAAGTGAAGGCCTCAGTACTGTGTTGAGGCTGTTGCTTTCTCATAGATATTTATGCATCACTACATACACTCTGCATTAACAGATAACAAAACATCCATCCATCCATTGTCTGTCATCAGGGTCACGTGGGGGCTGGAGACTATCCCAGCTGACAGCTGCGTTGCAGGATAGCCGCCAGCTCATCACAGGGCACATTGAGACAAACAAACCATTCACACTTACCTCAACCTATTAGAATCACAAAAATAACAAACATATAATAAAAACAATAACAAAAACATATGATTCTTATTTCAGGTGTTTACACTATTATACAAATTATTTTCAATATAATATTTAATTTCTGTTATATTCTGTAAACCAGGGATGTCCAAAGTACGGCCCGGGGGTATCTCGCCCTGCATTTTTTATAATATTATTTATGGCCTACTAGGATTGTCAGATACTGCATGGCTGACAGATTTGTATTTTTTTTTTTTGGTTGACTAATGAAGCATTTGAACCTCTAGGACATAACTGCTGGTGTTATATATCTGTAGATGTGACACAAAAATATTACTTTCTGAATGATTTTGTTAAAGACAAGGTAAGAGTGATACGTTTTAAGAGTTAATGTTAGCAGACTTTGCATTACTCATAATAAGTCTAGATGATTAGGTTAATGAACATGTATTGATCAGAGTGAAGAAAGGAAGAACTGGTTTTTAGATTTGTTCATTGACTGAGTCAAGTCACGTCAGTCAACTTCATTGTCATGCTGCTCTATGTACAGGGCATACAGAGTACTGAAATTTCGTTTCCCTCAATCCCGTGCAAACAGCATAAACATGACATATAAAATATAAGTAAAGATGTAAAAAATATAAAATAAATATTACAAATCTAAAAATATATACAAGCTAAGGACATCCGTGGCATATGGCACAGTGTAAACGAATTATCAGTATAAATATAAGTATATGTAGATAGTAGATAGATAGATAGATAGATAGATAGATAGATAGATAGATAGATAGTGATAGATAGATCGATAGATGTATAGATAGATAGAGACTTTTTATCCCAAGCTGGGAATTATAGTGCAGCAGCAGCATTACACAAAGTGACAGTGACAACATAAGAATAAAAATACTAAATAAAGCAAATATACATAAAAATATCAACAAAAGCATAGTAAATACATAAAAATAAAATATATTGTACAGAGTATATCAGCAAGTTGGCAGTTTGATATGTACAAAGTAGGGGAGAATGTGAGGTGATGTAGATTGTAATTATGCCTAGTTGTTTTATAGTGTGATGGCATGTGGCAGGAAAGATCCTGTATCTGTCCTGCCTGTGGGAGAAGCTGCTCCGCTGTCTGTCCACGTGTGGTGGAGAGGGTGCTGTCATTGTCCATGATGGATAAGAGTTTATTCAAGCGTCCTCCTCTCCACCACAGTCTCACAAGAGACTCCAGTCTCAGTCCAGACGGCGCCTTCTTGATTATCTTCTCAAGTCTGTTGGTGTCGCTGGCTCTGATGCTGCTGCCCCAACAAACAACAGCAAAGAAGAGGCACTGGCAACAACAGACTGGTAGAAGATCTCCAACTCTGCTGCACACGTGAAGGATCTCAGCTTCCTCCGGAAGTAGAGTCTGCTCATCCCTCTGTACACAGCCTCGGTGTTGATATTTCCCGTCCAGTCTGTTTCGATCACCACTCTGAGGTATTTGCAGTCCTCCACCTCTTCCACCACTCCCCTCTGATCCTATGTATGGCTTATGGCAGTATGGACCGAATCAGCAGTTAATGATAATAATAAAATTGTTACAGAGCAGTGCATTTGTATGTAACTTTTATTGGTCTTTTTTTCCATTTTTTAAATGTTAGTATTGAAAAATTTTAAACATCTAAATCTTTACTGTCACCTGGTTTTATTAACTGTTATTTATACATGTGTTATATAGTGTTAATGGACATTGTATAGGTGTATAGGGTTTTGTTTTCTTGCTATCACTTACTATTCACTTACCGTTTGGGAGCGGCTGATGCTCTGTGAATCTTACACACTGGCCCTTTAAGAGGTTACATAGCTAAAAAAATAACAAATCCCACATTCCCGGCGTATGACACAGGAAGTACTTACTTAATGACCCACTGGTGCATTTCGGGAGGCGGAAAAAGGCTCCAAAAGGTTGGTGAAGCGACAAACGCACGTTGCAGAGTCTTGAAGAGAAGAAACAACAACAAAGAAAAGCAGTTTCTCAGCTCGGAATCAAGGTAAAACTTTTATTAATGTGATAAAACGGAGTTATCGCTCGGTTACCGGGCAGTGTTGCTTGTCTGCGATGTTCGAGGGAGCTCATTCATTCAACACGGTTCCGCCTGTTTGTCGAACTCGTTTCATAATAGCAACATTAAAGTATTTAATCACACTGGGGTTTAGTTTTGTAGTATCTGTATTTATTTTTTTAGCACTCAAATGAATGCGTAGTGCTTTATTGTTTTTACACGTTGTATTATTACCGATTCATCAGGGCTAACGTTAGCTACCGGACTAACAGTCAAGTTTATGCGTTTTTTGTTTGTTTTTTACAAAAAAAATATTTATTTTAAAGTTTATTTTTTACATTCTCACACAGTATTCCCATTAAAGGCCCCAGCAGTGCCCTTTAATTCAAAACATACTGAAAATTTTGTTTCAAAAATTGAGAAATAACTTAAATGAGGTCAGTCCAGAGTTTATATGTTATGTGAATCATCTTCACAACACAACAAACTGTCTCATACACTGTGTAGCACGCACTGGCCTTTAATGGGAATACTGTGTGAGGATGTAAAAATAAAAGCTTATAAAACAAATTATTTCTTTGTAAAAAAACAAAAAACGCATAAACTTGACTGTTAGCTCCGGTAGCTAACGTTAGCCCTGTATGAATCGGTAATAATACAACGTGTAAAGACAATAAAGCACTACGCATTCATTTTGAGTGCTAAAAAAATAAATAGAGACTACTACAAACTAAACCCCAGTGTGATTTAAATACTTTAATTTGGCTATTTATTGAAACGAGTTCGACAAACAGGCGGAACCGTGTTGAATGAATGAGCTCCCTCGAACATCGCAGACAAGCAACACTTCCCGGTAACCGAGCGATAACTCCGTTTTATCCACATTAATAAAAGTTTTACCTTGATTCCGAGCTGAGAAACTGCTTTTCTTTGTTGTTGTTTCTTCCTCTTCACAGACTCTGCAACGTGCGTGTGTCGCTTCACCAACCTTTTGGAGCCTTTTTCCGCCTACCCGAAATGCACCAGTGGGTCAATTAAGTAAGTACTTCCTGTGTCATACCGCCGGGAATTGTGGGATTTGTATTTTTTTTTTTAGCTAATGTAACCTCTTAAAGGGCCAGTGTGTAAGATTCAAAGTAAGCATCAGCCGCTCCCAAACGGTAAGTGATATAGTAAGTGATAGCAAGAAAACAAAACCCTATACACCTATACAATGTCCTATTTTAACACTATATATACACATGTATAAATAACAGTTAAATAAAACCAGTGACAGTAAAGATTTAAGATGTTTAAAATTTTTCAATACTAACATTTAAAAAATGGAAAAAAAAGACCAATAAAAGTTGCATACAAATGCACTGCTCTGTAACAATTTTATTATTATCTATTAACTGCTGTAAATTCTGTCCATACTGCAATATAGCCATACATAAGGATCAGAGGGGAGGTGGTGGAAGAGGTGGAGGACTACAAATACCTCGGAGTGGTGATCGACAACAGACTGGACTGGAAATCTAACACCGAGGGGATGAGCAGACTCTACTTCCTGAGGAAGCTGAGATCCTTCAATGTGTGCAGCAAGATGTTGGAGATCTTCTACCAGTCTGTTGTTGCCAGTGCCATCTTCTTTGCTGTTGTTTGTTGGGGCAGCAGCATCAGAGCCAGCGACACCAACAGACTTGAGAAGATCATCAAGAAGGCTGACTCTGTTCTTGGACTGAGACTTGAGTCTCTTGAGACTGTGGTGGAGAGGAGGACGCTGAATAAACTGTTATCCATCATGGACAATGAGCAGCATCCTCTCCACCACACAGTGGACAGACAGCGGAGCAGCTTCTCCCACAGGCTGCTACAGCTCCGCTGTCGAAGGGACAGATACAGGAAATCTTTCCTGCCACATTCCATCACACTGTACAACAAAAGCTAAAGCATAATCTACAGTCACATCACATTTCTCCCTACTTTGTACATATCAACACTGCCAACTTGCTGTATATACATCTGTACAATATATTTTATTTTATCGTATTTACTATTGCTTTTTGATATTTTATTATGTATAGTTTGCTTTATAGTATATTTTTATTTTTTGTTGTCACTTGTCACTTTGTGTAATGCTGCTGCTGCACTATAATTTCCCAGCTTGGGATAAATAAAGTATATCTATCTATCTATCTATCTATCTATCTATCTATCTATCTATCTATCTATCTATCTATCTATCTATCTATCTACATATACTTATATTTATACTGATAATACTGATAATTCTGTTTACACTGTGCCATATTGCCACACGGATGTCCTTTAGCTTGTATATATTTTTAGATTTGTATATTTTTATTTAATATTTTTTACATCTTTTACTTATATTTTATATGTCATGTTTATGCTGTTTGCACCGGGATTCGAGGGAAACGAAATTTCAGTACTCTGTATGTCCTGTACATATAGCAGCATTGACAATGAAGTTGACTTGACTTGACTTGACCTGACTTGACCTGATCAGTCATGAACAAATCTAAAAACCAGTTCTTCCTTTCAAAGTCTGCTAACATTTAACTTTAAATCGTATCACTCTTACTCTTGTCTTTAACAAAATCATTCAGAAAGTAATATTTTGTGTCACATCTACAGATATATAACACCAGCAGTTATGTCCTTAGAGGTTCAAATGCTTCATTATGTCAACCAAAAAAAAAATACAAATCTGTCAGCCATGCAGTATCTGACAATCCTAGTAGGCCATAAATAATATATTATAAAAATGCAGGGCGAGATAGGCCCCGGGCCGTACTTTGGACATCCCTGGTTTACAGAATATCAGAAATTAAATATTATATTGAAAATAATTTGTATAATAGTGTATAAACACCTGAAAATAAGAATCATTATGTTTTTGTTATTGTTTTTATTATATGTTTGTTATTTTGTGATTCTAATAGGTGTGAATGTAAGTGTGAATGGTTGTTTGTCTCAATGTGCCCTGTGATGAGCTGGCGGCTATCCCTGCAACAGCAGCTGTCAGCTGGGATAGTCTCCAGCCCCACCGTGACCCTGATGACAGACAATGGATGGATGGATGTTTTTGTTATCTGTTATATGCAAGAGTGTATGTAGTGTATGCATAAATATCTATGAAAAGCAACAGCCTTCAACACAGGTACTTGAGGCCTTCACTTTTTTTCCCCCCCTATTCATATCAAGATTTAGGGGGCATTATGTACAGAATATGGCAGAAACTGAATATAATACACTATTATATATAACATATTATTATATTTTCCATCCGTGCATCCATTTCCTGTAACTGCTTATACTTAACGGTACTAATCAGGGTTGCAGAGGGCTGGAGCCTGTACCAGCTGGCACTGGCCTAGAGGAAGGGTACATCCTGGACAAGTCGGCAGTTCATCACAGGGCCAAAACATAGAGACAAAAAACATTCACGCTTCTGGAAAATTTAGAGTCACTAGTTAACCAATTAAGTTTATGCCTTTGAACTGTAGGAGGAAGCTAAAGTACTTGGAGAGAACCCACACAGACATTGGGAGAAGATCCACACAGAAAGGTCCCAGCAGGGTTCATACAGCAACAGGGCCAACTACTGCACTACCATATCAAAGTGTATACTTCAAAATAAGGATCATTATGTTTTTGTCACCCAAGGAGCCTCTCACCAAAACAAGGCTGTGCATTAGATATTAGACACGATTTGTTGTATGTTTGTTGTAGGTCCAAAAAAGAGAATCAAATATTGTGTATTATTAAGTCGAGCTGCACGACAATCCCTATTTAGTCGTTTATGATTAACAGCTCAACTAACAATAACTATCATCCGCCTATGATTTAACATTTGCATTCATAGGAAAACATCAATTTACATAGATAGGTTTTTGAATAAATGGCATAATATAAAGAGGGCTAAATACATAAGACTATGGGGCCTGCTGGAGCCTTGCATATTAAGTGTTTGTGTGAGACAAATGATAGCATTGATGTCCCTGTTCATTAATGTCTTTGTTTCTATATTGATCCTGTTCATGACCCTTCAAATAGCCCAAATAAAACAAACTATTCAAATGAAATGGCATCACCCAAACCACAACTGATATGTTTAGTTTTTGAATAAACAAATATGAGCTATACACATACCACTGTATGTTTATTCCCAGAGACATGTCTCTGGGAGGGTACATAAATGTTTCTTAATGCATTGCTTTCCTGCAATGAAAGGGCTCTTTAATGAGGAAAGAAAAGGCATAATGGCATAATAAAAGACATCATCAAATGAACCTTCATTTGATTTCCATTGCATTAGGCTCATTGACTGGCGTCAGCAGCCAGGCTACTCTGTAAACACCTCTTGTTGAGTGGTCTGCAGTCATGTGTATGTACTTACGTGGGTGTGTGTGGCTTAGTGTGTTTTTCCTGTTGTGTATTTGGGTAAGCCCGACTCTGAAAGTAGCTGCACTACAGGCATATAGAGTGATATTTGAATAGGTCAAACAAGCTCTTTGTTTTGGATCGTAACAGGCCTGTACACATGAGGTGCTTTTAAGACATGTGTGACATAGCTGTTGAACAAGCAACGGACACATGTTGCCCGGCAGTTATCGAATCACTGATCAAACTAGCAACATCAAATGCTCTGTAGCTATCTACCACTTTGAGAAATCCCTTTTTAACAGATCTTTACACAAGAGATGGTGCACAACCTATGCTTGACCTCAAACAGTTTACAGAGAGGACTGTTTACGTTTTATTCAGACCATTAGCCTCAGCTCTTACAGTGACTTACTCCAGTCTGAATGTGCTTCATCTATAGCAGTATGGAGTCTGGTGATGAGTAAAGCTAGGTTAGGTCAGTTTTGAAGCAGAAAGTGACTTCAGCTGATGAAAAACAGTGAACTAATACGTATTTAAGACTTTTAATTCTCCAGTAGGTAAAAACAATACACACGACCATTACAAAAGTTGCACCGATGCAACATTATTTTAAAAAATGTACAGTAGTTCAAGATTTTAAATGTTTAAAAAGCATTGAAAGCTACAGTAAAGTTGATAAAGCGTTAAGATGCGACCCATATTTTTTCCTGGAAAAAAGATCAGACTGCCATAGATTGTAGATTGTACTGCATGTTAGGAAAGTATGTTGATGATCCACTTGCTTGTGACAGATTCTGCTATTGTGGGTGTAGATCAAACTTGAGAACAAAGTAATGAAGCTGAAAATAAAAACGTTTCCTGAAAATCAGTTTATGTGACTTTAGAAAGAGAAAGGCATTTTCTGCTGATTTGATGATGCTTCATTAATCATTCTTCTAAATGCCACGTTTGCACATTGTTATAGGTCATAGAAATATATTTTAAATAATGCCTTCGTCATGAGACTTCTGTAAGCTCCGTAGAGTGGTCAGTCTGTTTTAGGGAGAGAGCATGAACATTCACAAAAGCAATGCAACTTCCACTGTCTTTCACCTCCAAAACATCTGTCACTCCCCTCGGACATGTGGCCGACTCTACTTCATCCTGAGCAGCAAATCCCATGATGCTTGGCTGCTCCTGCATTACTGAAATGCTGCTACCTTTCATTTGGTGTCCATTGGGTATGTAGCTGCTTGGTGCAGCAACTGCCTTTGTGTCCAGTGTACAGTGGCAAGAGGCTTCATGAGGAGCTTTTGGTGGAGTTCGGTCAGGGCTGGGGTCCAGGACGTAGCTATTCACTACTGTGCCACACGATGACCCATCTTTACTGGTGCGAGAGTTAGTCCGCACGATACTGCTACCCCTAACACTTCTTCGATCACCCCTCCCAAGCCCATGTCCATCTCTTCGTCCTAAGATGTGCTGATACAAGATCCTCCGAAAGGTCTGTCTGAACTCCCGAATGCGATATGCATAGATGAAGGGATTCACAACAGAGTTAGCATGGGAGAGGATGATGGCAATGTTCATCACCCAAAGATGTAAGCGCTGACAGCCCTGACACAGGTGGTGGAAACAGTTGATGATGTGCAGCGGAAGCCAACATAGAGCAAACAAACCTACAATGATGGCCAACGATTTGGCAGCATGCACTTCCTTCTGTAGAGTTGACCGAGATGTGCTCGATGGTGAGGTTATTTCTCCAGGAGCGGGTGTGTGCGCAACTTTGAGCCCTATCAGTCGGAGCTGGTGCCGTGCGATCATGAAGATATTTGCATAAATGACCAACATGATCAACAGGGGCACCAGCACGCAGCCGAAGAAATTGAAATAGACCATGTAGTCCATGGTAACCACCTCTTCAAACAGGCACTCTGTCAGACCTTCAGGGCAGCTGCTGCTGTTGGTTGAAGCGGTGGAGTTCCAATCTGCACATCAGAGCATAGGTTGATTTATTGCCACTTTTATCTTCTAATGTTAAGCAAATGCATTTGTTCCATAGAAGAAAAGGATGATAAAACGTTTTCATTACATATAAATACGTCCAGTTAATGTGTATAATTTGGGTTTTAGACGTCAGTTGGCCTCAGTTTTCCTCTCAGCAGTAAGAAACACTTACTGTAAGCTAGTTGAAGCCAGTGTGGAAATGTTTTTCTTCTAATTGTCAATATGGAAGTAAAATTTCTCCAGAAATATAATGCATTTCTCCATTTTCATGTATTTTCTACCCTCATATGTCTGTAGATTGCAAATTGTTATTCTAGTAAGGGGATTTTGAGGCTTGAACGTCTATTGTGTAAGATTAAGGGAGGTTTAGTTCCACAGTATGGCAGAAATGGAACATAATATCAATTTCTGTATGTTTTCATTTGTGTATAATCACCTGAAAATAAGAATTGTTATGTTTTTGTTAACTTAAAATCTTTTATATCTACAGAAGCAGTCTGCCTTGTTTTCATAGTAGCCCAGAACAGACAAACTAAACACTGGCTCTAGACCAACCTCTAACTATTGACTGACTTTTCAGGCTTTAAAGAACTGACTATGAAACAAATCTAAATCAAACCACCTTTTTCAGAAACCTATACGCTATAAACATCAATTTACATAGATAAGTTTTTGAATAAATGGCAAGAGGGCTATGGGGCCTGCTGGAGCCTTGCATATTAAGTGTGTGTGTGAGACAAATGATAACATTGATGTCCCTGTTTATTACTGTCTTTGTTTTTTATATTGATCCTGTTCATGACCATTTAAATAGCCCAAATAAAACAAACTATTCAAATGAAATGGCATCACCCAAACCACAACTGATATGTTTAGTTTTTGAATAAACAAATATGAGCTACTACGCTATAGCTACTGTATACGCTATGTAACCGAGCCACATTTATGATTTTCTACAGGCTTAGGTCAGAACTTTTTAAGGCATTACAAGTGAACATTTGCCAAAATAAATCTCCCACCTCTCGATCTGTTCCAGCCCAGCATCGGTGTCAGGCCGATGCCTATTGAGAGAATCCAGCAGAGTGCAATGATGCCCTTTGCTCTCTGCCCTGTCACCACGCTGCTGTACCTGAAAGGAGCACAACACAATAATACATTAGGGCTAGTTGTTGTATCTTATCTCAGTGTGATAGTATCCCATTGAGGAAAAGTCAATATTTGAGGACACATGTTTGCTGTCAAGCATGAATGCATTATTTATTTTAATCTTATTATTCATATCATTGTTTATTTTTTATTTAAACAATATTTCAGTTGTTCCACTAAAGAATTTTTTTTCTTGTTGCATTAATAGTTTTTAAATACAACACCTAATAATAAGAAACACTCACAATAAACAATAAATCCAGTCACATTTTGCAACGGCCTGTTAACAACTCATGTGCAGCAGATGGCTTTGTCTCGCACAAGTACCGTTTTGTATGTTCTTCCTGCCTTATGCAAAATCTTGCTATGTGGTGTTGCATGACTCTGCAAACAGTTGGCCGAGTGTGCCTAAATCTGCAATAAAGGGGGTTTCCTTCCTATATTGAAATATAGCAGCACATCTCATCTCTTCTAAGTTCTAAAAACCTGTTAACTCAAACATCACATACAAGCTCCTGAGCAATGAAGTGAAAGGCAAAAAATAAGGACTGAAATCACATAACTGGAGTAAAGATGTAAGCCTTACTATAAGCTCTTTAACTCTTGCCTGAGCTTTAGATGGATTTAGAGAATTATTGGCTAAATACCATACCTATCAGCATAGGTTAGGAAATGTGTTTTTACAGTGCACCCACTGATAAGATTGTGTTAACTTAAATATACTATAGCTTTATGTTGCAATTTCTTTGACCTATTTCTACAAAACTGTGACAAGAAAGAAAAAAAATCAACAATGTTCTTGATTCTGATACATAACTCAGAATACTCACGAACACAGTCACATGCAAAGAGGGTCAGACAGCTGGACCTGACCAACAACAAACAACTGTGTAAATTCTTTGCGGCCAGTATTAGTGTGCACATTGCTTCATGCAGACACAAGGAATGCACAGAATTGGTTGGAGGAATAAAAATAGAAAATCAGCACGAATACCGTAACTATAGTTTTCTTGGTAACATCACCTCACCTACAGCCAATGTCTCATGTGACTGAGCTCTTTCATGACCACGGTGGCAGGCAGCGGGCTATATTAAGCTCACTAAAACTCTGATGAATTATTAGCTCTCCGGTCTTTGGTGCCAGAGATGTGACCACCACACCCACAGAGAATTTGTTATGCAACTGTGGCTGTACTAGACGGAATAGCTTTCCCCGACAGGAGTGAAGAATGCAGCTGTGACTAGACAACAGAAGCTTTGGTTACATACATTAATAATATGAGTTAAGGGTGTGTCAAAATACCTGTTGCAGAAAGAAGGAAAAAAGGTATTTTGTTATAAGCTGCAAAAGGAGCAAGCGATTTGAAAGAATAGTATTTGAATGGTGTTGATTTACATGGAAGAAAATGATCAAAGCTTTCAGCTTCACACAAACTGTAACCCAATAAGGCCTGTGGTGATTTATATCTATGTCTGCTCACAGCCGGCCAGATTAGCCTTAATTGAATAACACCTCTCTATAATTCAATGTGTTTTGCCACATCACTGCTTTGGACGCCTCTCATGTTTAATGGTTTATCCACATCGAGTGCCACATCTGAAAAGAACATCATGTTCAAAATGTAAGAAGACTGTGCAGAGGCGACAGCAAAAAAAAAAAAAAAAAAAAAAAAAAAAAAAATTCACGATAAAAAAACCCACAAAGGAAGTCTGAAAAGTGAACCGAATTTGGTTGTGAGAGTGCGCATGGAAAGTTATCTCTGTTTCATTCGTCAGTACAGCTGATGCGACCTTTTCGTTTCCGCTCACCTGAGTGGGTTCTTGATGGCGATGTAGCGGTCTACAGCGATGGCCAGCAGACTGAAGATGGAGCTCTGGGTGAGTATGAGGACGAAGCAGGCGATGAACAGGCAGCCAAAGAAGTTGGCACAGAAACCGGTACTGATGTTGATTTGTGAGAAAAGATCACAGGTGCAAACTTTTACTTTAACATTCTAAATGGTTTAACTATTTCTAAAACGATGTAACATATGTAATCATACCTAATAGTGATAGCGAAGGGAATTGCCAACAGCCCCACAGCAATATCGGCCACCGCCAGTGACACCACAAAGAAGTTGGTGATGCTTTGCAGGTTGGAGTTGAGGCAGACGGCCCAGCAGACCAGGATGTTCCCAGCAACAGCCAGGCAAGCGATCACCACCTCCAGGCCAATATAGACCAGCTGGACATTCTTCAGCATGGTTATTTTTTCCTCTTTTTTGCTTTCTTTGCGTTTTCATCCCACAGACTCAGCTGCTTGATGTGTTTTTAGACAAAATACCTGCTTGCCAAACCGCATGGTACGACTTGGGTGAAGAGTGATTGTGTCAAGGGAGGACAGCCAAGGCAGGAAGTTCCCACCACAAACATCACTCTTGTGATACCTGTCTTCATGCGTCGCACACAATACACTAGTCTGTCAGTCTTCCTTTTTCTGCTTCTGCAACCGTCTTTGTCTCTTTCGCCTTCAGCTCCGTAAACTTTGACAAAGATGGCAGCGGAATATAAAAGAGGAAACACGTTTTGCCTGATGGCTGCCAAATCAGGTCAGTGGTCTAAAGAGAGAGAGATAGAGAGAGAGAGAGAGAGAGAGAGAGGGAGAGAGAGCACAATCTCAATAGTATAGGCTGTACAAACAGATTGAAGGTTATCACACAGGGGTCAGAAAAGCCATCTATCTCTGGGCAACAGGGACAGTTTGTTTTCTATACAGGGCCAAAGCAGATAGTCCAACAGTACACCTTTTATTACAGGAAAAGTTTCCCGAAACCCTTACACACAGTAATCATTCCCGCTACTGACATTCTTTCCTCAAACTGTTATTACAAACAATGGTACAACCTCAGATAACCTTGACAAAGAAGGAGTCTGAGTTAGATGTAGGCCAAGTTATTCAGGTTACTGGGGTACAACAGCTCAGGGGAGTGACAAATAAAGATCAGATCAAGATTTCCAGATCATGTCAGATAATAATAATCAAGACAACACCACTACTATGGACTATTGTATTATTAAAAGGAAGTTGGTTTGGATGCCTGCTAGGAATTTGCATGAGGCATAGAAGAAATGCTAATGGAGGGTTTTGGCTTATGCTTGAATTTTGCTGTGCTGTTTTTAGTAACAACCAAGCCTGGTACGACCTAACACGCTTGGTCACTTCCTTGCCTAGACTAACTCAATAGAAATATGGAGCCTAATAAAAAAATCTGTGAGTTCTGCTAACATCATTAGCAGATTTAAACTGATAAATTTAGGTTTGAGAAATATAATATCAGTCATGATATAATAGCAGCATTAATATTTAAGCTGAATGTATAACACACAGTTATGGTTGGCTACAGTTTCATCCTGTTGGTTGAAACACGAAACCACATAACATCTGCTTTTGTCTCAGAGCTGACATATATATTGAAGGTGAGAGTTATTAAATATAGAGAAAAGATATGTAAATATGACTCAATTCCTGCCAAGGGCAAGATCTGACAAGATAAGATTCAACTAGATTGAATGTGTGGCAAATAAACGGTTCTGTGATAACAAAGGGGAAATGTGGTCACTATGGGAGCACTGCTGAGCCTTACGTCAGAATATCTCAGCGAATAGGAATTCCATTTTCAAGTTTCCCATCCCAGTTTTTTTCTCTAAATCTGTCAGAAATACAGATTAAGTTGACACTAACGAGGCCTTTATGTAAACATATAAGAAAATGACCATGTAAACTAACCAGTTTCAGTCTTCATATGTCCTCACACTCTATGAGTCACCCTTGCAGCCCTTGAGGATGCTCACTGACATTTAGTGGATGTCATGTCAACACCTTAATGTCAGATTCCTAACCTCAACTGTGAAGCGGTTTTAGCTTTGTATAAAGAAAATTGTGATACTTAAAAAAAAAAAAAAAGCTTTTAATTCAAGTTTCAGGTCAGTTAAATTCAATTATCAGCGATTTCCACACTGAGTAATATTACACTACACACATTTTCCTTCACAGTTCCACTCTTGTTTTAATTTGATTTGAATTTTAGATGGGTTAATGATTCTTTACAAAAAGATATTTTACTTCTCCATTAAACGTCACTTATACTGTATAAGAGGAAAGCCAACTTCCACTTTAGTGTCCTTACATGGAAATGTAAAGACACACAGTCGGTGCTGGAGTTGACAATATAAAAAGAACAGGAACAAAATCAACCTCCCAACTTTCCACAGTTCTTTCATTATTCTTCCTCTGTTGACCACCCTGTAGCTCTACCAGCACTGATCCTGATTGGCAGTACGTTGGACCAAAGTCCTACTTTTCTTGTATTGTTTTTGCTACTGAAACCTTCTCACAGGCTAAAGGAATTTATAACAAACAGGGCTTATCCGGTGACAAAATACCCTGTAAAAAAACACACACTGTAAAGAATGCCTTTGCCTGCAAAAGCTTCTGAACCTACACGAGAAAAACAATTCTTTAAGTGAAAAATCGAAACAAAATTTGACTTTCATAGCTTTCTCCCAACGTCAAAATTTATCGGCTACAACATAAACTAACCTTCTTCCAGTTGGCTGCTCTGGCAAAAAAAAAAAAATACCCAATGATGGCTGCATATGCCTAGAGGCCCTGGAGGAAGTGATAAGAAAATGCACATCCTGCTGGAGGAGATCTGTCTCTGCCCTGTCAATCAGTGTACCAGCTGGGCTCCACCAAAGTCAAATGATGAACAAAAACAAAAGCTGCTGTATCACTATTGACCAGAGCACTGTGTGTACAACTAATAAGGGGAAGTGCTGACAACACCGATAACAGGAACACAGATATAAAAATGATCTGAGACATCAGTGCACCCCAGGGCAACCTTTGTGTTTGATAGATGTCCAATAATTATTCATCAGCCTAATAAATTGAGATAAATACACACACACACACACATCAAAATTACAGGGTGTTACTAACTATTGTTACATAAATTCATCCCACTAACACATCTAATTATTCAGTTAATTCATTGACCAAAAAAAAAACACAAAAAAAAAACTCCACAATCCTGACACAGTGAGAGTTTCAATAGTTAGACAACAATCAATAACTGATATGGTTTGAGAGAGTTTCTAGTTAATTACTCTAATTAATAATTATAGATGAGATGATACCACGTGTTAAACTGTTAGAACACAAACTGGTATAATTCAAACCCAGTGCAAACAAACAGCACCAAATCTTTTCTCACCTTATTGCGAGTGTAAAAAAGAAAGGGAGACGTCGTTTCTCTTCCTCAGCGTGTTCAGGTGATCAGCCTGCTGGTTGGCAGTGCGCATAAAAAGGTAAAAGGACACATTAAGCTGATGTATTTAGTCCAGAAGCTTGAATGTAGTGTATAAAGACAAGAGAAAAGTCAGAAGTCGTGCTCTCATGTTCTGCTCAGCTCAGGTTTGTCAGAAGTTTCAACTTGCGCAAAGACACCCGGCAACAGGAGAAAGCGCGGCCACATGCAAGCCACATCTCTCTCTCTCTCTCTCTCTCTCTCTCTCTCTCTCTCTCTCTCTCTGTGTGTGTGTGTGTGTGTGTGTGTTGTGGGGTTCTGTTAAACAGTGACGTGCAGACGAATGGAAATAACCGTGTAAGTGTAAAGCGACAGATGAATGAGATGAAACAGTAAAAAAAAAAAAAAAAAACACACACACACACAGCCAAAATAGATTCAATAAAATTAAATAAATCTTTTATATACTCCGAGTTTTACAGTTGATAAATATCAGTCGTAAGAACGTGAGAAAGCCCCTTCCACCACCCACTCTCTTCTGTTTGACTGAGCCTGTGCGTAAATGTGCGCACACAGTCAAATGGGTTTAGGTTGCCTGTTCATGTTGTGTATCCATGGAGCTGCACCATACTGTTTATGTTTATGATCAATACCACAGTCTACTGCCATCACTTTGTACCACTTTAACATGTTATGATAAATGTGCAGATCACATTATTAAAGTTGAGTTTTACATCTCTCTGCCATTTCATCTCCTTTCCAAAATAATGTTAGCACACACTTGTTGTCCCAGGATGCTGAACTTTTGAAGACGTTGGTGGCGAAGGTGAATTCATATATTTATTCATGATGAAATAAATGTTGCTGTCTTAAACTGAAAATCAGTTCAAGACACAACATACTGCTAGTTTTATCAGGCTGTGTAGCTCGTCCATAAGAAGAGGTCAGGGCACTTGTATTTGAACATTTAAAAAGGCCACTTGATGCCAGACCAGATCAGACCAGTACAGTTGGTGACCAGTGCCAGTGAAGCCATCTGGTAGGGCATGGGGGTTTGTGAAAAGATCTGTGGTCACATTTGGCAAATACTCTTGAGGAGGAAGTTTTGTTTCAAAGCCTGGATTAACTGTAAGACGTGTTCGGGAGCAGAAAATCTTCATGGGGAACAAGCTCGTGACACATCTTCAGTCCCATCTGTGCTGCAGTACTGCAGTGTTGGTAAATTCTGCACAGTGTTTCCTATGATGCTGTCGTCTAATGACTGAACACACACAACAGCTGCCATTAATGTACACACTTACCTTGCTTTTGTCTGATGTATTGGCTTCTGACATTTGTGTGTTACCTCCACTTGATGTGTTTAACAGTTGTCTTGAGTATAGATCTTATTTCCTTTGTTGACTGTTAAGAACAAAATAAAATCAACTCTTTTTCTATCCAGAACATGTTTGTTTAGAGAGAGAGAAATCTGCAAGGAGCTCTGCGGGCCTGGATAATTGTAAATGGAAATGTGAGCTGTATTAGAATTAGTGTAATTGTATCAGTTTTAATTGCAGTGTTGTTTTTCTGAGAGCAAGAGAGATACACAAGATGAACCTGCGACATCTACAATCGACCAGTAGGAGTCACTGATGATCTTTTCCTTTCTGTCCCTGCACCTAAAAAATTTTATGATATTCATATATGTAACCCTCATTTAGTGCCTTTTTTCAGTTTTTGTTCATCTCCAATTTGAAATGAAACACATATATAATTCAATGGTGGATTTTTTTTTGTTTGTTTAACAGAGGCTTCAAGTAGCCTTTAGCTGTATCTAAGTGTGATAGGACTGCGAAATATATTGCAAAACAAATTGTATTATATTTCTATGAAGTCCTTATACAGACCACAATTATGTCTATCCACAATGCCCTCCCTGCCAGTAATGGCCTACATCACACCAATCATTACAGCTTCATACACACCCAAGGAGTAAAACTATCCATCCCTCTTTGTGTCCAGTGTTTCCATGCTTCATGATATTGAAAGATATATATAGTTTCTTCCGAAAACCTACCAGGCTGCAGGCTTACTCTCTAATTAAAAAAAAAAAGAAATACAAACATGTAATTCTATGTAGATACAAGGAGATTTTATTTAACATTTTTGTGTACAAACATAGGCTGCAAATGCCTTCCAAACATGTTTGCCCTCAGAATACAGTATTCCTTTTTACAGTTCTACAAGCAGAACATTGAATATTGAACAGGAACAAGAGTCAGAAAAATTGAGGAAGGTAAAAAGAGAAAGTGTTTGTGGTTTGTTCAGCAAGTCTCATCCTCAGCTTTTTACGTTACGTGTCAAAATAAAACAAAACTAGCACATTTCCAAAGGTTGAAGTCGAATTTAATGTCAGCTTGTTGTCAGAGAAGTGGCAGCGGAGGGCTATTTGAAAGTATTAACTATATTATGGAAATGTAGTGATAACTACCAGGGTCATGTACAATAAACAGAAGAGATCTGTAACTTTCATATAGAGCAATATGTTCCATATCTTCAGGTTATTCTACTGAAAAATTAAACCTTTTTTGTTTGTATTTACTTTTTCATGTACAGAACTAAGCAACTGAGGTTATGGAGGGTACATGCATTTACACTGACAATCAACAGACCAAAACAATGCAGATTTTAGAGCAATATAAGACTCTTTTCTCCTCTACCACATACTGACAGCTTTTCAAAGAGACTAGAGGCGTACCAGCTCCATCCCTAATGAGAATACGTCAGTGGACGCCACAATAAATTAAATGGAAACCAAATAATGTACTCTCTAGTATAATACATATTATACAACTCCATGGAAAAGTAAGAGAAGTTTGAGTTATGTTAACTCACAAAATCTACCTTTCAAACTGACAAGAACCTGCACCTGCTATTCAGTTATCTTCAGATAGCTAAACAATCACAGTGGCCAGTCTGTTGTACAACACGAGTAACTACAGAGATGAGCCGACGATGCAGGAGCAAGGGGTTAGAAGATGTTTGCAGTTGTGCACAGTGGTTGTGATTCTGAGACAAAATAGCGACAAACGGTTGCAACTTTAAACGGATGTCCGATGAACAGATGAAAAAGTGTTAAACAGACATTTCTCCAAAGAAAGCACACTATATAAAGACCATTTTCCTAACATTAATTTAGCTTTAGATGATATTATATCATAAATAAATAGCTCCAGTAGACCTTCTTATACCAAACAGGGGCAAAGCATAAATAAATAAGAATAAAAGGCATCGAAGGAGCTGAAAGTTTAAGAGCTAATACAAGAATATGGGCAAGAAATTCTGTTCTTTGCCCCATTAAGACTGACTTTAACACAGTTTAAATTACAGCATCACAGTCAGATGAAGGTGGCAAGTAGAACGGGCATGTACAGTATTGAGCTAAGACCATGCTTAAGTTTAAGGTCCTGTCTTAGTCTTTAAGAGATTGATGGTGTGTGGCCGTCCTCAGCAAAGGCAACAGGAAACTGAACGTTTCCACTGTCAGCATCTGACCACTGACGTTCAGAGTACCACAGGCGCTAAACAAAAAAAGTGTCGAGGCACGATAGGGTAGAGTCGTGTAGGCAATCAGGACTTGTTATAAAGGTGACGGATGAATGAATGAACTCCTTCTCTGTCTCACACCCTAAAATATAGGTGATAAAACAATGTGCGCATGCTACAGTAGGCCAAAATTAGTGGTAGTACAGTGACAAATAAAAACTAAAGGCATGAACGCTTTCAGAATAAAAGCTTGACATTGGTATTTATGGGGTTGATACAATAATGGTGTTTTATCCATATCATGTGCAAAGTGAGTGTAAATGTCTCGACATTAAGAGAGTTGATATGTTTCCAAAAGGAAAGACTCCTCTAGCTTTTAAAAGTCTAAAGACATTTATATTAATAACTTAACCTGTGTTATTAATAACATTTACTCATATATGCCTCCTCTGTATGGATGCAACCACACAAGCCCTTATCAGATCCACTAAACTGGTCAATAGGTTATAGTTTTAAGATATACTGTATATGGGAAACCTAACATGATATTTACCCTTAAAGAAAAGTTCACAAGTCTCCCTTAAAGCAATAGCTAGATGTCCATATGAATATAAAAACAGGTTTGTCTTGCTGTAATCATTCGTCCCGTTCATACTGGCATTAAAATAATCCTTTCTAATGTGCTTCCAATGTATGTGAACACCAATATAAACACGAGGAATGATTACAACAAGTTAAAGCTATTTTAATGTTCATACGGCCATGCGGTTATTGTTTGGAGACAGATTTGAAAAAACTGTGAACAAGTCCTTTGAATGGGCTACAAAAAGGACGTGCTGTAATAATGTAAACCAGATACAACTTACCAACATCTCAAAGTCTATGATGATATATTTGTGGAACAAGACAGCAATAACAAGACCAAGAAAGAAAAGAAAATCAATAAAACATGCCTGCATGTTAAATCAAGGGCACAGAAATCAAAATGAGTCACTTTTAGTAAGAGCTTTCCTTCAAACTGGTCATTGAGTTGGACACCTTCAGACTAATGAAGAGCAATTAAAGGGACAAAGGGTTCTAAGCACATATGCATGAGATAAATAAATAATAAAAAACAGGAGTGAGGAGAAGATGAAACAAAATAATATTCCTTCATTAAAACCAACAGATATGCTCTTCAATGGACATAAACGCTGAGCGCTCACTTCAGTTGTAATACAGTAGTTCTAACATTGCATGAGTGCACTTCTGCAGCCACAGATTAAATGGTACAAAAAGAGACAATGTCATATGTGTGTATATGTGTGTGTGTGTGTGTGTATGTGTGCATGTGTGTATATGTGTGTGTGTGCTGTATTATGACATTGCATAAGGTCTACACTAGACAGGCGATGGTCTCTGGATGTGAGACGTTCGGCTGAGGAACACCCAGCAGTTAAAGAGCTTGTGCCTTTTCCACAGCAGCATACAGTATGTAACTACAATGTGTGTGTTACCTTCATAATAATATCTAAATGGATAATAATCGATAGGCTGTGGACAGAACAGCAGAGTAGTTTCTATAAGAACAAGGCTAAATCCTGCTTATTTACCGCAAGACTTGAAGTCAAGGCTAAGACCTACCACTTTCTTAATCAAACTGAAAAAAGTTCACATAGAAAAACAAACCGATTTCCTCCCCCCCGAGTCCCCCAAAATAAATTACAATAAGAGCAACAATGATTATACTGTTAAACCCAAAGAAAAAAATACAACTTTAAGATTATGTACATATTGTATCTGTAAATACAACTGCTTCCTTTACTCCTAGAAACAAACAACATATTAATTTGGCAAGATGTCCTATGTTACAATAAGGAGGACATGTCGTCAGCAAAGAACACAGACAAATTCCTATGTTAGAAAATATATTGCTTCCTGGATATTTAAGCTGAAGACTATCTTGAGACACGAACAACACAAATAGAGGAAATCTGCTTTTATGATCAGAAAAAAATGCAGGCAGTCACATCGCAGTGTTTTACTAATCATCGAGTTCCTTCTTTTCTGTTTTCCTTACGGTCACTCTCCAAGCTGTAGCATTTGTCTTTGACTCCAACCGGGGTTTGTTTACGCTGTAAACATTTTAACGTACAGGTGTTGGCTTCCTGACACAAAGAAAAAAAAGCCAGTATTGTGGCAGATCTGGACGTTCACAAATGTTTCCTCTTGTGTTCTCAGAAACAATACGCTGAGATTATGTAAGACACGGTTAGAATTTTCCTCAACAGGACGTGAAGCGATGTTTGAGATGGACAAAACAGATTTTGCAGTGTTGAGCTGATGATTGTCCAAAATAAAAACATACTCTAGAGAACAACGGCCAAACACAAAAGGAACATGGAAATTCTGATTTGTTGGCAAACTAATTCAAGAATCAGGAAAGACATTGTATTCGTTCTCGTATGGACTGATTTCTTGATTTATGAACCACTTCTGTCTACAAACTGTAAAGGGTTCAGAGACCAACAAAGGGCAATGGAGAAATGCAGATAGCAGATGTACCCACATCAGCACTGAAGGTACAAGAAATCACACTAAATATCAGGTAATGAGAGATATGAACGACAAGGTCCTCCGAGCTTCAGAGGCCCAATGGTGCCCTCTTGTGTTTGAGGGGGGCAGGCATAGCCAGAGACAATCCAGGAATCTGGTCAGTCAATTAAAAAACACACTACTATAGGCTCATTTTGAGCCATTGGGCTGTCTCTTTTCATTCCTTCATGGTCAAAGTCTCAGGTCGGCAGAGTCAATGTTAGCTCTATACTTCAGTGGAGAAGAGGATGCTCTGTCGTTTACTGTCCGGGGTCGGGATGGTCTCCAGCTGCAGGAAATACAGCAACACCTGGACCTGCAAGGAAACAGAAGAGAGAGACAAATTAGCAAAAAATCAAAATGAAGTTTGAGGAAAGACTTCAAAGATAAATTGCCAAAAGAAGATTTGTGTGGCTCACTTGTGCCATAACTTCCAGGGACCAGCTGTCCCCCATGCTGATGGGTTGGGTGGGGTTAGCGGGAATCTTGCTGTCCTTCTCGGAAGGCCTCAGCAACGTTGGCCCAAACACCGTCGCCAGGTTGTGGAGAGACATCTTGTTGATACTTTCTTTCTCTGCCACCCTGATAAGAGAGGAAGACGGACAAGTCCGTTAGTGGTGAAGAAAGAGGACACGGCCACATGCAGGTGATGTTAACGTGCAGTGATGTATCTCGGTCTAAAACAGACAATCAGATGTTGTTGTGGAGAAAACCTTCTAATCAGTTACTATCCCACAACCACTTCACGCTGTGACTGACCAGCTGTGCAGAGGTGAGCAAGTAAGCAAGTACAGGACACCTCTCTGTGCGACTAACTCTGAGTGAAACACTATGGATGTCTTTCAGGAGAGATTGAAAATGTGTGCCATTATTCATATATTCAAACAATATTGCATCTCCCTGTCTTTGAGCATGATATATACACATTTGATTTCCGCCGCAGTCAGACATGCCATTCAGACCTTTTCTGATCGAGCATAAACCAGCATGATTTTAAATTTTATCTCACTTGGTATTGAATTTTAATATTGGTCAGTTTTCGCTATTTTCTGACATTTTATACTTAAAGTAAATTAATCGATTATTAAAAAGAAATAATCACCGGACAAATCAATAATGGGAATAATCATTTTACCCCGAAGCGTCAACAAGTTTCCATACTTCTACTTTCAACAATATATTAAATATAAGTGTACTAGTGAGTGAAGAATTGTCTTCTTCCCGACTCTGCATTTCTTGCTTGCTGTACATTTAAAGCTCAAGTTATAACCTTCCGCCCTCGACTACAGCACGCACTCATGCAATGTTTTAAAACGGATGTATCTGCATTGTTAGTGCTCATGTAATGTTTGAACCTCTTGTTACTCAATCACCATGGTAACCAGAATAGACATTTTGCCGTTGCAGTTGAATTGATATCCCACAGCGGTGACCAAGGTCGTCGACTGCCCACATCAGTCTCACTATTTTGAAAGCAGTATGTCATATCAAAGAGATATTAGCTTTTAAACACTGTTTCAACATTCAGAGAACATTATATAATATTAATCTGTTTGCTTGAGCGTGACTGTGTCCTGTGTGTTTTTTTGTTCTTTCTGTGCATGTGAACCTTCATCTCTTTATATATTATGCATGTGTGTGTTTACTTGTTCATACCTCTTCAGGTGATCCAAAAGGAAAAGGAATGTGACCAGGTTTGGTTCAGGCAGTGACAGCAGTAAGTTCAACATACAGCTCTCTTTGGCAACACTATCAGACAGGGCTGCACAGAAACCAAAAGTTTTTTTACACATCGTGCAAAACTTCTTTCTTAAACTAGACAGAGATTTAAAAGTTGCAATCACTATTGATTTGATTGGTTAATTCACTGATTAGCTGTGTTCCCTAGTGACTTACTGATGCCGCCTGCAAAATTGGGGTAGAGCTCATCAGTGAAGAGTGGTTCTGGCAGCTCTCTGAAGTACAGCTTCAGGGTCCCAGCGATGGCATTGACATCCATCTCACTCATCATCACTGACACATCTTTATGATCTGCAGGAGAACGATGAGAACGACATGAAGACGGGAGGCCGTGCGATGGCGAAGAAAGACATGGAAACACCTTGACACAAGCAGCAGTCGCCATGCGTCTCATTTTTCAGTATTTCATCAGAATTAAAATACACACACGTCACAACGGGATACATTCACAATTAGTCCATAAGGAATTAGTTCATAAATCCGGTTAATCATTTCACATCAGAGAAACTCACAGTCAGACACAGAGCTACGATAATGATCACCTGATCAACAGAAATAGAAAGATTAGAAAAGGGGTTTCCTTCAGGTGATGGTCAATAAATCCTCTCAGGCTTCTTTCCTAGAAATGCATACAGTATGGTAACCACTGTAGGAAATGTCAAGACAATCTATATTTTGTCAGATACATACATATTAAGTGACAACTAAATAAATGTTTTCATAATTACCTGCTCAGTGCATATACTGTATATAAATGAGGGCTGTACTTACTGGTGTCAAAGGCAGTCTTCAAGGCCTGGATGTCAGTGGCCACTCCTGATACTCTGTAGATGCCCACCTCCTCCATACCCCTCCTTTCAATCTCCTCTAGGCACTGCCGGACAATGTATGGGACCTTGGAGCGTTCCCGCCTGGAAGAAGAAAAAAAAAAATTTGTTATCACCAATGAGCAGTAAGTAAAAACACTAACACTAGGATAAATAATGATACATGATGATGCACGTAATGTTTTGTTTAATGCGACAAAAGGATAAAATGAACAAAAACTAACAGTCATGGTCGGCACTGTTTCAATCACAAGATGAGTTAGTAAAGCTCCGGGCACTTTTCTTGTGTTTCTGTTGAAACGTTTTATCTACAACTAATTGTTTTTTGCTAGTAAATAGTAAACCCACTTGCTATCTTTAATCCTCATTAATGTCACTCATCAGCAACAACAATGGCCACAAACAGACACACACAAACACACACACACAGTGATGATTCTACTACATGCTTTCTCTCTCTCTTACCTTCTTCTCCTTTAACCAAAGAAATTAAGGCGACCAGGTGTCTAAGACCAAGTCTCTGCAAGGTGATTTTATTTGGGTAATAAATAAATGGAAACTGTAGGCTGACTTGAAGGTAAGAAATCAATCTAAATTTTATGTTTTTGGCACTTGTTGGGTTGTTTGGTCAGTCCATTACTTTGTTCCACACTGAAATATCTCAACAACCACTGGATGGATTGCTGTGAAACAAACATTCATGGTCCTCAGAGGGTGAATCCTTGCAACTTAACATAATCCCCTGATTTTCTTTTTGCACCACCATGATAGGTGAAGTGTGTGCAGATATCCATGGTGACAATAAATCCAATAAAACAACAATAATAACAACAACAATAAAATCCATGGTGACAATAAATCTCATTTTGCTTTCTTCAAGCAACAACGTGACATGAGCATTTAAGGTCTTTAGAGTAATAGCTTGAGAACTTCACAAGACATTTGATTTCATTCACACTTCTCGATGATTCATTCATCATGTTAGCAATTAGCTCGAAGCACTGCCATGCCTAAGCACAGCTTCACATAGCCGCTAGTGTAACTGTAAGGACCATTAATGGTCTAAAATGTGCAACATTCTGGATTAGACTCTTGGCACAGGAAATAATGTGCTGCTGATGAGGAAGTAACAATTGTTGTGATGTGAGGAAAGAAAGTTTTGCACATACATAAAACAAGAGGAGACCTAGAATAGCGCCCTGAGGAACTTCACTGGAGAATAGAAATGTGCTCTTGATGCCAATAGAGGCAAGAATAACTGTTTGGGAGGTTAACGGTACAGGTGTCCAGATGATTACTCTATAATTAGGTAGTGTTTATGTGTAAATGTCAACTTACTTGGTCACTGTGGAGATCTTGACCCCAAACACACCCATGGGTTTCCGTGAGGGCATCCTCTTCAGGCTGAACTCTCGGCTGGTGAACTTCATGGAAAGTTTAACCTCGATCTGACAGGAAAAAAGGGCTTAAAGTTAAAAACAGGTTTACAGGGTGAGAAGCCAATCTGCAAGCCTGAAATCCATCTGCACTAGCTTCCCATGATCTTGAGGAAATCCTGCCACGTTAGAACCAGATGTAGACTTCACAGAGAAAACAAGTGAAACTGAACCACATCCTGGAGACATTGTTTAGAATATCCCTAACTTCTGCGTGCTACTATAATGTAAATGTGTGGCTGTATTGGAGCTTGGTACCTAAAATGAGTACTGAGGGACTAAAGATATCTTCCAAATTATGATATAGAAGTGAGGGGAGGAAATATAGAGACAAGCTATGACAAATTATAGTCAATGTAATCTACTTACCCCATTCATGGGAATAACTGTTCTCTGCCAGTCCTTGCCTTGGAGAGTCTGGGGGTCAAGCTGTGTATAGGACAAAGACATGTTAGTATAATATTCTACTGACACAGTTGATCCTTCAAGAGCATCAATCATTAGCAAGCTATTTAAACGAAACATGTTCTTTTACATTTCTACTACCGGCAGAGGCAAATACTGCTGTAACAGAAATCAAATCAAATCAATTTTATTTGTATAGCCCAAAGTCACAAAGTACATTTGCCTCAGAGGGCTTTACAATCTGTACAGGGAGTGACACCCTCTGTCCTTAGACCCTCGGTTCGAGTGAGGAAAAACTTGCCCACAAAAACCCTTTTAACAGGGAAAAAAATGTGGAAGAAACCTCAGGAAGAGCCACAGAGGAGGGATCCCTCTCCCAGGACGGACAGACGTGCAATGGATGTCACGTGTACAGGACAAATCAACACAAACATATTGTACAATGACTGATAAAATGACAATGAATTATAATGAATGATAAAAATGATTACAGTAATAGATATGGTAGTAATAATGACAGTAATAATATATGTAGTGGGCGTCATGCAGGATCACAGCAGCAGCCACGATCCACGAGAACCTGCTGGACGACAGAGCACAGAAACTCCGGGGACAGCTATAATTATTAGACACACACTCCTATTAAGACTTAACATAAAAGCAACACAATAAGATTATAAAATAGGATGATATACAAAGTTTAAACCAGTGTTTTCCAACCTTTTTGGTTTCCACCGTACATAAAAACCAGTGTCCCCAAAGAGTCATCCCTCCTCTAAACTTCTCACATGGTTTCATTTCACTCAAAGTTCAAACGATCCATTATTTCATTTAAAAAAAACAGAGATTGGAGTAAGTTCCTAGGAAATAAAAGCAGATTTGTGTAGCAGAGTTTTATTTTTCTGTCTTTCCTGCTCCATTAATCATCCCATGACGCTCATGATTTATCTTGTGATCCTTTGAAAGGAGCTACATAACTTGCTATCTGCATATAAAGTAGTTTAAATCAGCCGTGTGTCAGATATAATCTTGTATCAGTTACAGGTGACATTTTACAGCACTTAGTGCTCTTACTTTGATATTTAAGTGGATGAAGCAAAAAATACTTCTTTTGTAATACTTTTACTTGTAATTAAGTATAACTGTTGTATTGCGTTGGTAAAAAAGATTCACCACTGCCCATTTGTTTGTTGTTTGTTTGCCTCTTTATGGGATGTTTAAATTTATAGGTTATATGTATTATCATTATTTTCTCATGAACCACTACAGCTACATGAATTCTTAATGTTTATTTTCTTTGAGATTAAGTTCTTTACATACTTTTGTCCTACTTATGTAATGTTCAGTTATGTCAACATAGCAGTGCATAAAGATATAATTGCATCAACAGTACAAATCTTCCTTCCATCGTAGTGGAATGTTTTCAAATGTGCTTTTGTTATATTATATCCTTTTACTGTATTTTTATAAATATGATAAACAGACACTAAATTCGCACCCAAACATGCGCAAACACACTCAGATCTGAAGCGACATGCCATCTGGGGCAATAAAAGCTGAGTACACATACACACACACATCTGACACAACGTAACAAAAACACACACACACACACACAGTATACTGTATGTTGTATGTTTACCCAGGCTATGGCCCAACCGGTTGCGTGCGAAGCTGGATCATGTTTCTTATAACTGAATCTTTCACTGCTGAGAGTGCTCTTCGTTTTGAGCCATGAAGAATTACGTTCCACTAAAAACGGCAAAGCAATAATAGCTCCCTTTGCCCCCCTGATAAAATGTTTTAAAAGCTCAAGTTTTTGGCAAACAAATAGATTTTATCCTCTACAGTTTTTACTGGTCGAAGGTTTGGCAGGCCATGTGCCGTTTCACAATGTATAGAGAATATAAATCATATCTGTAAAACTGTATTAACTGCTGAGATGAAGCTGGGACAGTATAAAAGACTGCACACTCAGATGGATGGAGGCCTATATACAGGTACGTAAACTGATTATGATGTATAATTAAACTTAATTTACTTCCTGAAAGTATCAAAAAGTTATTTAAATTAAGAAAAGGACAATGTGATTTTTAAAAAAAGTTTTTTTAGATGTATGATCAAAAATAGCATTTAACATTTATACTATATGATAAGGATATTGTAGCTTTTGTTGCCACTAAATAAATTATATACTATAAGAAGAACAGGCATATATAATCTAAAACCTTTGGTTTAGGACTAAACATTTCTATCTATATAAACTACAAACTAATGCAATAAGTTGTTGTGCTGATAGATAAAAGATGCACAAGTCAGAAATAATTACACAAAACAGTCAGTGACAGACAATAAAGAGAAATACATATACAAACTATATTCACGTTAGAGACACATTTAGGCAGGTAAACTGTAAATGACCTTCACCTGGATGGTTTTCAATTCTTACTCAGTTCTGTTCAAAACATTCATTTGGTTGGTAAATCAGCAAAATGTGAACAGTAATCTGCAGGATTTATGAGATTTACTGGGATTTATGCAGCAGACAACAAGCAACAAAGGGACTTTGTAAAACTGTATTTGGCTACTGCGATTTGAACAAACTGTTCCTGCGTGTGACACAACACAAAGCTGATGTTGCACCATTGTTTTCACTCATAAAGAGTACAGTCAATGTTTTCCCAATGTATTTGTATTTGAGGGGTGTTCTTTCCAGAAGAAAACATCTTACAGACACCAACAGAAGATTGTTTTGTGCGTTTTTTTTGTGTGTGAGCCGCTCAGCGGTGTACAATCTCACACACACACCTGCCCTGCTGTGGGTGGAGGAGGGAGAGAAGGAGGTTTTTGATGGCAGTGAATCCAAGGAGAGACTCGCGTCTCGGGCTAAATCGTTGCTGCCTGCCTGTCTCTCTCTCTCTCTCTCTCTCCTGTGTCTTTTGCTTTCTCTTTGTTGATCCACCGAGTGACACTTGGCATTATCCTGCAGGCTGGCGTTGCCTGGGCAACCTAATCACCTGCTATCTAGATCTGCTGTCAACCTGCGATCAGTCAGTCTTACGGCCAGACTGCTCAGGACAGTGTCTTTGTTGTTGCTTTTTCAGGAGTGTTATCAGGATTTTGGCATTTTTACACACAGAGCACTTCATAGTATTGATGTTATTTGCAAATATGCAGTATCACATTGCTGTTAATCAATAACCATTAGACCAAGTCAAAGACCCTGGACTGTGACTAATGTTTTAAACAGCTGAACCTGGCAGCACAATAATGAAGTTTTATCAAAAGCTGCACATTCCTTCGCAGATTTGAACTGAACAGAGTGACACATCGTCACTTTTAAACATTCAAATATCCCCCTGACGTGCACTGAGCAGCAATTTCCCTCCATTTAACCAACCCCCTACGCATCCACTACATAAGAGGGTAATTAATCTAATCAGCCAATTTTTACACCATGCTCAAGTTGAAGTTATTCATTGAGCAATAATATGATTTCATGCTTTGCGGCAGTGATGGTGACATAACTGCCAGTCATTAATGAGTCGTGGAGGGTCTGCTGAAAGGGGGGTGACGTCATGTCTTACCGGGATCTGTCCTTTCCCCATGATGCGGTCTGTGCTCTCTCCATCCTCTTTGTTCTGCTTGGTCTTGTTGTAACACTTCTCGTAGCAGAGCAGCCTCAGGGTCTGAGAGCCCTCCAACTCAATCTCAAACTCCTTAAGGGGAGGCAAAACAACACAACAATAGCGGTAAGGTGATTATTTTTAGCAAAGAAAACGGTGCACGCGCGTCCAAGATTTTAGTACAATGACACAGACAGAGACGGGAATAACAAGAAGGAAGATAATGAGAAACAGAGAAGATTGTAAACATCCAAAAGAATCTGCATCCACCCTACACTTTAATTCATACATCCCACCACAGCTGACCAGCATTCCCTGTAATTATGTACAGTATGGGAGCTCTCTGCATATGGTTTGCACATCGTTTTGAGGCCCACGCTGTGTTGGTTCACTTAACATTTGTACAGATGTGAGTCATCACTAGCAGCCCCTCATTAACTGATATTATTTCCACTTTGCTGAGCAAAATCCTCAAAGAGTCCTTGATGGAAAAAAAACTGTGCCGCAGATTGAACCGACCCACTGATTGTGTCTCAAAGCTCTTCTTCCTCTGTAGTGCTAACCTCCAAAATCCAGCTGTATCATTAAGGAATTCATGATTGTGTATGTACTGTGAGTATGCCCGCTTGCATGCATACAGTATGTGCGTGTTTGCTACATGTTTGGAGGGGCTGCAGATGCTCTGTGTGGGCTCTGTTGGACATCTTCACTCAAAGATGGACTGCTAACTGATTACAGGACCAGATGTCAGATACAGTACATGTATACACATGTACTGCGGTTGGTTGAAAAGGAATAAACATACTTCATATTGAGCATAATTTTCAAAATAGTATTGGAAATATCAAATCTTACAACTATGTGCAGGTACCAATTCGAACTTTAACTTTTAAGGGTTTTCAAGATGCAACACAGACATGACAAGGTCACATTTGATTTATTTAAATGTAAAAATCAAGCATTAAAACACTAACTAATAACTCCTCTATCAATGCAAACATTTTATTCCAACTGGAAATATGTATATCTGCATGCTTGTTTTGCACCAGTCTCTTACCTCATTCCATTTGGGTTCAGTAGTGTATCGATACACTCTCGTCTTAGCTTTATTTGAAAAGAAACCAAAGGAATCCACCTCCAATGTGCAATAGAGATCTGATAGAAAGGAGAAAAAAAAAAAGAAAGTTCAACCTAAAATGGGAGTAAAGTTCGAAGGAAACACTGCTCATTATTTTCTGATTATCTGTACTTTCTGCTGTTTGTATGGAGGCTAAAGGTGAATGACTCACTCAAGCTCTGTTTGAGGCCGGAGGCAGAGTGGACGATTACATTCAGGAACCCGTAGAGACCGGGGGATTCATCCTCTGGAAAAACAGTCAGCGAGCAGAGAGAGAGAGAGAGAGAGACAGCGAGGAGGAGTTAGAAAAGCATGCAGATCTCTGTTTGTTTTGGAGGAGAGTCAGACATGGAAGGAAGGAATATTACAGCCCTACAGTAGAAAACACTGACTTTGACTTCTGTGTACTCATCTTAGTCACAATAATTAATCCTAATCAAGAAAGTGTGAAAGTGTAACCAGTCATCTATACATACAGCCCCAAAGGCTTTATAATTTTACTGTGGAATTTCTATTAAATCCACCATGTGACTGTCAGGGACATAATACAGTTGCATATGAATGAGAAAGTCAGCATGAGGACAACTTTAAGGTGAACCGTACCTTCTTTGTTGATGCTAAGTGGAATGTGGTGGACAGTCTGCAGTTTGACACAGGAGCTAGTCAACATTTGCAGCTCCATGGAAGTCAAGGAGGACGTTTTAAAACCTTGAGAGAAGACAATAAGTGTGGACTGTAAATGCCATTGTATATCGGTTTCTCTTTTTCCATCACAAGGTTCTTGGATTAGTAATTGCTAATGTACATGCACGCAAACATTTCAAGTGCCTAGGGTGCTTTGCAAATGGGAAATGAAACGTTCATCGTCTGACAGGACATTTCTGGGATACTTACATTTCTTCTGCTGTTCCTTGATTATCTCCCTCCACTCTGCACGTTCATAGTCAGATGAAATCAGGAAACTGTAACTCTGAACGCAAGCGCACATAAAAAAACAGCTGTTATTTCATCACCAATTAGTCTGTGGTGGAGGCAGATGGAAAAACTAAAAAGGACACATCATCTGTGCAAATATACGACCTAAAAATGTACATGCGGTTCTGTGCAGCCAGCTTCAACACATGTAAGATATCATACAGCAACTGCTTACTGATACAAGAAAGTCTGAGACAGATCAAGAAGAAGTTATCTTAAGAAAAATCTGTGAGGGGGATATTGTGCCGGAAATGAAGCGAAGGACGACAAAAAGAGAAGAACGGATTAAATATATGGAGCAGTAGAGGGAGTAGGAGGAGGATGATGTGGCAGAAATGATGATGAAAAAAGAGAATGAAGAAACAGGGACAGCTGAAGTTGGAGAGTGTCATCACCTTGCCGTTCTTATTGTAGACTCTGAGGGGCATGCTCGGAGACGTTAACAAGAGCAGAGACTCCTGCTCAGACAGCTTCTTCCTGAGACGGTCGATGACTTTTGAACCCTTGTTGGCTCTCTGAAACCACAGAGGTGAAGACGTTTGTGTGAATCACATTACACTGGAAAAATTCTAGATCCAATAAGTCAAATGAAAAACCCCAGAGGACAAAACTTTTCTTAGTTCCTGAACTGATTTTGTGAAACAATGTGTATGCACGCTACCTTCTCTCTCTGGATCTCACTGCGGAGGTGTGAGATCTTGACCTTCATGGCGTCGAGCTCTTCATCTGGGACCTGGGGGATGGTAAGAGGCTCGGTCTCCTCTGGGCCCTGGAAGGTCAGCTCAGACAGGGGGATGTACCACTTACTGTCATACTGTTGGTTTTTACTGCAGCGAGATGAGGGAAGGAACAGAATAGATACAGATTGGAAGATTGGGAGAAAGTAGACAGTGGAAAGGTGAGACAAATAGAGACAAAATCTTACTTTGACTTGAAAACATGAACGAGCGATGGATAAGATGTTTATATATAAAATGTATGCATTACTTTTTCAGAATATTTTTAGAAATCTTATGTAACTCAGGCCTCAGGTATCTCGTCAGCAGTGGAGAAATTTAAAGTTTCTTACCCTCCGATCTGTTTCTTCAGCTTAGCGCAGAGCAGCAGATCGGTGAAGAGGAAGACATGCCGCAGCTTCCTCGCTCCCTCCACCAGCTCCACCATGAAACTGTCCCTCAGAAGCTGGCGGTTCTGTGGCAACAACAGATAACGGCCGGTGAGTCAGTAACACAAAGCTTTCACTGTCTACCAACTCAGTGGTTGGTAATTACATCATCAGAGAGGCATATTTACGAGCTGTCACACACAAAAATGGTTGGTATCAGTTGTTCCGCTTGGTTGCCTGGTGGAACGAGGAAACTGTTTTCAATGAAACACAGTCTGTATTTTGTGGGAAACAGCTTCTTCTCAGTATAATATCAGCGATGAAGCTGTTACACTTGTGGACAGGAAACAAAGCCTTTGTATTGGGGCTGCATGTCAAAGCTTCCCACTGCATCAGTCCTTTTTTTTTTTACGAGCACAAAACATGTAGGAGATGTAGGAGGGAGTGAGAGAGACTAGACTTTAGTTGTACTTGCTGCTCCATCATCAGACAAAGCTCAAAATTAACCAATTTATTACCCCAAAGTGTGGAGCATTCTGCATTGAATTGCAGTAATTAAACTAATTATTTGGTACCTTCTTTTGTCACATTCCGGCATAATCATTGATTTCCAGGATACAGAGAATCGTATGACGTAGCGGAAGAAAGGGAAGAGTGGTATTTGGAGGTCTGGCACTTATCACTGATGTCAGACTATGTAATGAGATGTGTAATACTGCAGTTTGCCGAAAGGAGGCAGCGATGTCATTGTACAAATAATAAAAACACATTTACAAGAATGGACTTGGAACAAAAGTAGGGATCAGACAAATGTCAAACCACAACTCAATAGTAAACAGTTCACTTTCACATGCTCATAATGAAGGTTTTACTTGCAGGATATAAAATGAGCAGGTATGACTGAATATGGAAGGGATCGTGTAAATCCATAATCTGGTTCATTTTTTTTTTTCATTCTTTTGATTGCACAAATCAGAATTTGTGAGTTGAGAATGAGGTGACTGCTTCATTCTGATTATTCTACAAGAGCGGATTTCAGCCACTTTGCCTTGGATGTTTAGCTTGATTGCACCTTTTCCTTTGAGGTGACTACATGATATTTTGTTTTAATTATGAATACATTTAGTAGGGTTGAACTTATGCAAAGATATAATGGGTAACACTAGATTGAATCGAGTTTAACTCAGAGTTAATACGTTGGAAAGTGGGCAATGTTACGTGACAAGACTTTTCTTTTTCAGTAAGACTGTCAAGACTTACAACAACATTGCCAATATGCAAAAATAACGTACGTTTCAGTCCAAATCAAGCAAATGAGAAAGCAGGTTTGTTCACCAAGACCTGCTAAATCTTTGAATATAGTAGTATACTAGTTTACATTATCAAGAAAATCTAGTTTTCCTCAAAGACCACCTTAACTTCCCCCCTTCCATGTTGTTGCACACCGGCACCCCCCCGCCCCTCCAAACCTAGCAACCTTACCCTGGCAGCAAGGCCATGAAGCATGACATCACACATGTTCAGAGCCAATCACATCCATATCTTCATTCTCTGTCCCCTCCCCCTCCCCTGTAACCCTTCCTCCTTCTCCCCCTCCATCATGACCACACAGTTACTGTCACTGCCAGCACACAGTGAAGTGGAGCCGATGCTTATGGAGGAGAGAGGTTTTATATTATGCTTCCAAAAACCTGACTGGACATCTGCTGGCAAAGATGAGCACCATGCTGTGTCACTCACACTGTGTTAACGCTTGTGTATTATGGAGAGGGTGAAAAAAAAGAGAGAGAGAGAGAGCATGAAGGAGAGAAAGTGAAATACATCAAAATGGAGAGAGCAAGAAGAAATAAGACAGGCAGAGTAGCTCCCGATGAAACACATGTCATACTGCAGTTTCTTATTGTCTGTACTGAACCATGTGACACGTTACCAAAGCAGCACCACTGCAGTCATCCATTGTTAAGGTATTTCTTCATGCACACACACACACACTCGCAAAATAGATCCTCTTGTACGTCAGATTACAATCATGTTCTGATCCCTGTAAAAATAAGGAGCGAATAGAAGTCTAATTCCCACTGGTGGATCTAATTATTCATGACCAGCTAGAAAATGAAGCCTGCAATGATGACGGCCCGTGATAGATAACTTCCAGATGAGTTGCTCTCTGTCTATCTCGCATTTTTTCTCCAGTGGGATGCTACATCTGTCAAAACACACACACACACACACACAACCATTCACTTCTTCTTCTCCCCTATGGTACTAATATAATTTCCTGATCCAGTTTGTGTTGTAATGAGTCTCTGGTATGTATCTACAGTACATGTTCATTAAGTTTCCATCTTTGATGCCACAAGAATGGCACATCTATGAAGTGGTTCCACATGTAATGTTATTCCCTGAGGATATTTTCAGACTACAATAAAAAAAAAGAAGCTAAGTCTAAATTTAGTGAGACAATGGTTGCTCTGCTCTACTTCGTTTTGTCATATTACTCACATACAACTCACTGAAGGAATGAGGAATAGTGGAGCATGGAACACAGACCTGAGGTCGAAAGGGCATTTATACACTGCCAAAAATATATAGGATATATAGGGACTAACTCACTAACATAAATATGACAAAATAAGACTAAGAGTAACATTTGCTAACCAGCTAAGTAAATCCTGATCGATGGGAATGTCATTAGGTTTGCAGGGATTTAATCATGAACCAAAATACAGAAGAAAAAATACGAAATACAGAAGAAAGATTCAAGTTTGGAGCTGAAATTTGTTGAGATTTGTCAATGGATAAGTGAAAACCTCGCCCTGCTAGGATCATCAAGTCAGACGGATTGCTCATTTGGACACCATGGATATCTCTACTTTATTCTAATGCCTGAGAGAGTAGGATCTGTGCACTACTGGTGCACATTAGACTTGTACTTTATTTATTATTTGTATAATTACTTATTTCTTCTGCTTGCATTCTCCTCTTCTTAGATGCCAAATTTTCAGAGATGCCAAATAGTGGGGACGACCTGCTTGTGTAGCGTGGCACTACAGTACCACTCTACATCACATCACAGTGTGGCGTGGTCACAATTACAACAGACCACGCCTGTCCACACCTAGCTGTGATGTTGGATGTGGTCAGAAGTTCAAGAGACTTACGGTATACCTTTCAAACCACAGAGGCCAGTGTAGGCATGTTTCCCTCTTGCTAAAATCTAGTGTGGATTTACTCTTTAATTATTTTTTTCTTCTTTTCTGTGGAAAATCACAAAGCAGCTTTTAAATCTTGAACCTTAGATTTGGGCTCGTCATTGCCAATCTCTTGTGACGAGTCAGCAGTAAATATTCAGACTGGACCAAAGTACTGTTCAGATTATCAAACAAAGGTGCAACAGTAGATTAGATTGGATTAACATGCAGAAAGTACCCTAAGACAAAGTACTAACACTGATTTATGCAGATTTAAATGAAGGGTCAGCAGAAGGAGCAACTAGATTTGTGTTGTTATGTTCCGGTAAGTGAACTCAGTGATAATCCCGTCCTCCATTGATCTAATGATGAAAAGATAAAATAAAGGACAGAATAAAGGATAACAGCCAGATTAGGGATTTACTTCTAACTGTGTGGGAGTGAATGGGAATCATATAAAGGGAGAAAGCAAGACTGGCCACTAAAATACTGCGACATCTGTTTAACCTGCCTGTTCAAAAAAAAAAAAAAAAAAAAAAAACACTCACACAATGCCTGTAGATACTTTTTTTTCTTATTTAATTAAGGCTCATTGCTTTATCTTTGGGTGCAGACTCATATTCCAGTTAGAGCTCATTCCTACATCAGTAATCTGATGAATTTTAAAAAATTGCTTACGCTGCTGCTTTGCTCTGCTACTGGGGAAAAGACATCCTCAACAAAACCGGCTGTCTCAGCGCATCAGATGACATTTTCATAATATCGAACAGCCAGTAGGAGAAATTCAACTTTCTCTATTTCTCATAAAAGCTGACCCGGAAGATCAGCGACACCGTCGTGGAAGGAGAGCGACACGAGGCAGAGCACGCTGACAGCATAGAACGCATAGATTAAATATTGACCATCTCCTTGCTGAGAGCGTGCGCTAGAGTAATTGCATGAATCTACAAAAGATCCATGTTTATATTTAGAATGCACGCTTGAAGGAACATCTCTGCTGCGTGTGTGTGTTTTGCAGTAGTGTATGTGTAAAACGATGTGTGCATATGGGGTTGTGTTTGTGTAATGACAGAGGGAAAGAAAGACCTATAGACAGATGGAAAATGGTGTAGATGAGTGCGCTGTGTGCTCTTCCTATCCGAAATACACACACACACACAGTTGTATATCTTTCCCACAGGCAAACAAAGCAGAGCGCGGAGGTGAATTGAGATTTAGGCAGCACCATCATTTGCATTTTAATTAAGCAGCTTCTGTTTGTCCCCTCCTTTCATCTGGTCGGGCCAGGGCCTCTGGGGGCCACTTGTGCTGCTCTGTTCCCGCATGCCTCCAGTGAGCAAACCACAGGTTACTTGCAAGTGTGTACAGACGGAGCGTATACACTCCCTCAATCCTCTATATTTCAGGTCAGATCATAAATGGCCTGTTTCCTTAACAAAGTCCAGAATCTACTCTTATTAAATCTGTAAAATGTGTAAGCCCAGTATCATTATACCTACTCTATGAATGAAATCAATGTCATCTTGCCTATGCAAATCCTGCACGTTATCCAATTTGTGTTGACATCACATGAACAAAGGATATCAAAGGCCTGAGTCCCTCTTTGGACATCTGAAGTGCACATTATCAACATAATGACACTGTGGAAACATCGGAGTACAGATTCAGGACGGTGAGGGTGTGTTGACCTGGTAATTAAGACCTTAAAACTCAAATTACTTGATCGTTTTATGTAATCATAGACGTTAAAACAGAATAACAATCCCGTCTTCTCTAGTAGAAGTGAAGATTAAGCGCTGCTCTCGTCACTGAATGATTCAACCTTCCAGGTTATGACAGTCTGTAGTGAGTTATATGTTGCAGCCCAGTTGGTGGAACGTAGACAAAGTCCTCGGGCATATTATATACTCTGTTTATGGTAAGGTACAATATAATGAGCCCCATCGATTTCCATGTGCTGCTTTCATGTATCCATAATAAATATTTGATGACTGGTGTGGAGGTCTGGATGGACTGGCATGAAACTGGGGCCTGTGGGGATGGGAGGGGATGTATGTGTGTGTGTGTGTGTGTGTGTATGGGTGTGTATATATGTTCAAAGGCAAACAAGGGAAAGAATGAATGGAAACAGAGTAGGAAAGTGTGTGTTTGTGTGGAAAGGGTGCGGTAATGACCCCCCTGTGAGCAGAGGGAGGAGCCGGTACAGCCTTTTTCGCTCGTTTGCACCCACCCTCCATTTATGAATAATTAACTTGGAATCTGCCAGTCAGTGCAGACCGGTGGCTCATTACAAGGCATTATGTACGGCAGTGTCACGCAAGCTATCAATCAAGAGGCATCCATTCATGCGCGTCAAGTCATCTCCGGGATGAGAGTGACAGTGGGGGGTAGATTGTGAGTGTGTGTGTGAGTGTGTTTGCATTAGGGGAGATGGAGGGATGGGAAGCCACCAGAGAGACGCAGAGCAAACAGAGGATCACCCTCAACCAGGCAACCCTTGTATGACCATATAAGGGCATGGGCTCTGCTTTAGGCTGCAGATTGGTGGCCTCCGTACGCTCATTTGGCCGTTACTTCAAGGACATTTAGAGGGCGGGGTCATGATGTCATTGTGCTCAACATTAAGAGCTGGGAAGAGTTAAACTGCATTTAGATTGTTCTGAATAATATTTGATTTAAAAAAAGGTACATTTTCATAATATTTGCGGCTTAATGCTGCAGAATTATCAGTAGAAGTAGTAAGTTAGGTTAAATTTATGAATGGGATAGTCATGAGTTTGTGCTTTAAGTTATGTTGTCAAAAATACATGAATATGCCGTAACACATTACAAAAACATCACAACCAAAGATCCATCCACCACAACACAGTGCAAAAAACTGTAATTTCTGTCTGCTTCTTAACTTTCCTGTCAGGTCTTTGTCCAAGTCTATTTTGGTACAATAGGTTATAAAACTGGGCTACAGAATGTGGCCTGTTTGCTGTAAACTTCCAAACACTCACCTCTCCTTTCTTGACAGTCATAGACTGGCGTCGGGGCGTCGTCTCCTCGTTGATGCTGGACAGGAAGTTCTGAGAGATCCGCAAGGCGTCCTGCAGAAGCGGGTGGTCCGGGTGGCTGGTGGGAGTGTGTTTGAGCAAGTCCTGGATAGTAGTTGTAGTAAATGGAGAAATGTTAACTTTCAAATATGCAGGTAGAAGAACAGGTATATTCAGGTCAATCAAGTCTTTTCTTTTTAGCTCTTTGATGCATTTGGTTCAGCCATCATATAACTCAAAACGTCTGAAAACAGTATGTATACTGTAGGTTAATACTGCAATAAACGAAGCCCTGAATTGGTAAACGATTATATAAAAAGTCTCATATCTAATCTGTAATTTGTCACATATCAAAGATTACCCAGCATTACAGATGTGTTCCTTTCTTTCTAGAGACTTCGGTTGACGACAAAATGATTCATGGTGATGGTGACAGAGCAGATTTATAAGAAATACCTAAAATAAAACACAATTACACTTTTCTGACAAATATTCTGACAACGTTGGCAAACCTGCCGCAGGCTGGGTTCTAAACACGTCTCATGCTTTCTAAGGCTAATCTCTGAGTCAACAGAGGCAGGTAATAAAACACACCAGAACCCAGTCATGACGTGACATTTTTAAGACGTGTCGCTGCTTCAGCGCTCACTCTTACTTACATGAAGCACCAATGTACTGCGAGTCACTCTGTCCACTGGTTTATACAGCAACGCTGCACATGAGAAAGGGGAGAAACCAAAGTGTATTGTTTATATCGCTGAATTACTATAATATGCTTATTGTAGATGTTATATTTGAATATTTTAAGCAAAGACTGGCTTGACGTAACTGACCCTCTAAGGAGTTCTTGGCAGTCTGGTCCTTAGAGTCCTTTGGGCTCCTCACCTTTAGGTTCTGTTGAGAGTTAAAAGGTAGGTTCAAAGCGGTGAAGCCTTTTAAAGAGACCTTTAAATACTAGTTCACTATGGTTAACCCACATAAGAAAGCATCGTTGTTATTATCCTGAGGTCACCCACTTCCAAATTAATTATGCCATCCTCAGCAGCTTTTTTCCCCCACCATCTTGTTCAGATGGCTGAGAGTCATGCATCATTACTTAGGCCATTAACAACCCTCGATGATGAATTCCCCATCTCGCCTGTAGACGCCAGCCTCAACACTAACTGGTAGACCTCATAAAACATAGACAAAGACTGATGGTTTATCAGGAGCTGTCACATGCTTGAAGAAATATAGCAGAAAAATGTACAAAAACAAGCTGACAGACATGCTGTTCAACACTGTACTGTCCTTTTTTATCCCTCTAACATTAGGCTAATCACTAAGTCTATATTTGATCTGATTTAATATACATACTGTAGCCCCTTACAATCTTTTTAAAGGCTGCATTTGAAGCCATTTTAGTAGCTTCTGGACAAACTGTACAATTCCCCCCACCGCCCTCAAAACGGAGCTGTAATACAGTTTGACACTTTCCCAATTCCCAACCTTATAAAATATAACACTGTTGGGAACGTAGATTACTAGTTTAAACAAGGGTCAATTTTGTTCTATCAGCCTCCAAAACTAGATTTGCGGCATGAGAGTAAGTGTTTTCAAATCTAGTTTGTCTATGATAAAAGAGTTCCTGAGCTCTCGAAGCCGCTGGAAACTTGTGTTTGTGGAGGAAAAAAATAAATGCACAAATTTATTATGCCATCAAGGCTCATCTGCAGTCTGTGTACTGAACTGAGCTCATATTTTCCTGGTCAGCAGTGAGAATGAGACCGGGCTAAAACTACAGGAAATACTAACAACCATCTCCTGCATTACTCTACACAAACCTGCGTAAACACACACACACACACACATAAAAAAAACTACATATGGGCATAAAGAGTTCAAAATTGCCTCTGTTTGCATTTACACAGAAATATTCAGGAGGACATGTAGGGAAATGATAAAGGCTGCGTGGGTGAATAATAAGAGAGCGTTTAGCAAGTACAGTACATCAGGGATGAAACTGTCGAGCGACCGCATAAATAGACTCTTTCTATGCAGCACCTCACAGAAATGCTTCCTTTCCCTAAAAAACACATAATTTAACACTTTGTTGGAAGTCACTTAGTGTGCGTGTGAATAAGTAACACTCTCTTTCTCTCACAGGCTGTCCAGCTGCAGGATGGAGGAAGTATGCTCCACACAAGAGCAACTGTTTTATAATATTAATCACGGCATCCACACTGTGTTACACCGGTTGGTTCACAAAACACTAAACGACGTGCTGTATTAGTAACACATTGGATCGTTAGTGCACAACGTTTACACTGTACTCTGCATTCTAACAGAACAGTGCGTAGGAGGAGGGCGCTGACACTTCAAATATAGGCAGGAATTATTTGAGTTCAACAAACAATTTAGTGTGATGTTGGTGAAAATCACTCCTGTGATAAATGTTTAACTGAACCTGTACTTACTTTTCTTATCTAAATTAGATACAGCAGTGCCCCACACATGAAAGAAACGACAACTTGTGAAACTCAATTGGATAATTCGCTGGTATGCAGGGGGTTAAGTGTCTGACTGACTGATTTTACACGGTGGTAAAATGATCCCATAACTCAAAGATCACAGCTTCAAGCTGTAACAGCTTCGAGTCAGAGGCTGAACCAGTAACTGTTCACTTTCCTCCCCACATTTATGGTATAACTTTAAAAAACACATGTATTTCTATGTTTGCTTGGTGTCTTACCTCAGAGATTTCTGCAAACTGTGTGTTAGCCTGGCAGCACTTCTCCGCCGTCTCCACAGCCAGCTCATAGTTATCCACAAATGCTCTGTAAACTCCAAGCTGGCTAGCCTGATGGACAAAAGACAAAGAAACAGAGGAGGGATGTGAAGTTTGATGAACAGGTAAGACATAGTAATAATAGTTAATAATGTGATTTATAAAGAGACTGATCTTTAAATCCAAATAAATGATGTTAATACAAACTCTAAGTGAGCTTGTGTGCAGAAGAAATGCGTATCAGCATTCACTATGCTCTCAGACAGTACTGTTCATTGTAAAAGCAATGAAACCCACAAAACGGTCTTTCAGTCGGGAGCTCAGACACATCCAGAGACACTCAATAGTCCTCTTGACTGCTTCCTTTTCTTGACTTCCACCACTTCACTCCTAAACTTCATACAAACTTCAAACTTTAAACATAATCCCCAGGGCGGAAATTGAGGTTTTGCAGCAGCGCAATCAAGAAGAATGGAAAAAGAATGGAAATCAGCCATTAAACTCAAAATTATAAGGCAAGCAGTATACATACAATAGTGAAGTAACACAGTGTTGTGATTGGTAACAGCAAAATACCCAGTCCTAACATGTCTGTCTGTTGTCAGGCAAGTACACGCAACAAACTAATGAAGAAAACACCAGCAGATAAATGGAGGCACAGCAGCATAATGAAGCTCTTCACAGCCAGTCAGCACAGATACCTTTTTCTGAACTGTTATTGAGTATAGTCATATAAATGCCGGAGAGCACTGGTGAGCCTGAACGGTGGTGTCAGAAATACTGGACATCACAAACTGATAAATATTAACGATAGGCGATATGAAGTTGACCTTCTCAGCGCAACTTTGGAAATGCTAACTTGCAACACTGAGACATACAATCCTTGAAATGTCACACCTGAGACGGGAGATTCAGCCCAGTCAGCTGTGTCTGAGAGACTGTGTGCGACTTGCAGGGGGTGGGGGGGGTGGAAAGACACGCACCGTGGCCAGAACAACAGCGTTTAACCACGGTGCTCCTCCCTACGCCCGTTGCTGTGGCAACCGGCAAGACCTGCACTGTGCCTGGGCTGAGTAATTAATGATTGGCGTAACGGAGGCTATGAAAGCACGTTTAGGAAGCTTGATGGCTGAATAAAACTCGCACCAAACGCTGCCTGCCAGCACTGCGATCCATCTCGACAGCGAACAAAAGGACAATCAATTCTCCTGAACAAAAGCCAAAGGAAGAGTACAGTGGAGACGGGCTTTGTGTGTGATGTCGAGAGTTACACACACACACACACACACACACACACACAGTCTCTCATACACGTCATACTAAAAGGAATACCGAATACCACAGGAAATCTTACCTGAACATGCATGTGAGTGTTCTGAACATGAATTATTACTTTCAAAGCTCTTCATGACCTCGCTTCTTGCGATATTTCATCCCCAGGTGAGCCTGTGGAGAGCATCTTTAATTTGGGAAGATGTCTTCTATAGTTTCCATACAGCAGGCTTGAAGGGTAATTCAAGTTTATTACGCCTCGGGTCTTCCTTTGGTAGCTCTGGGGCTTATTTATATCTATTATGTTAACATGTACTCATCAGTGAGAACTTGCAAGGAACATTTGCTTTCTAAACTGGAGGTTTGTTTAACAACCTGTCTGATCATCCTCATCACTGTTGGAAGGGATGGCCCAAGTTCCAACAAACCAGAATTCATCCTTTATAGTCTGTGTAAAGTCAGAATAAATATGTCATACCATGAGTTTGTCAGACCAAAGAAGAAAGTGTTATTAAGCCGTGTCCGTGAGTGAGATGAATTAATCTCTATCTCTCTGCTAGGGGTGCAGGGGTATGCTCAGGGTGGCCTCAGCGTGTCATCGAGCCACCCTTTAGGACCGCCCACAAACTCCTGGACTGAAAACTGATGAAAAACAGTTTGAACCTCTAACTCCATATTTCACTAATATATCATTCAAAGTCTTTTCACATGTTTTCAACAACTATTTTCCAACATCTTTAATGTATTTAAAGAAATCTTGGAATTGCCTTTACATGGACTTTAAAGCTACGAGGCACAGTGTGTGTTTACAGTTCGTGCTCTGAGGCACTGAAATAACCTAAGACTGGCTGAGTCAGTGTTTTATTGTTGATAATTAGATTTTTCTTTTTCTACAAAAAAGGACTGTGACACATCTGTAAGCCAGTGACTATTCTTGTCTCATTCATCCCCCTCATGTCCTATTTTTAGTCATGACCCTGACCTTCCTAACATGCCCTGATCTTTGCTGTCATGGGGGGGGAAGGGTTGGGGTGAGGGGTGCGTGAGATTTAATTCTTGCAGGAATGTGAAAGTCACAAGTTTTCTAAACATCGTTTGCACTTATTATCTTATGACTGCTGGCAGTTACAACATGTGTATATGTGTGGTAGCTCTTTAAAAAACACACCATAAATTGCCTCAGCTATAAGACCGCGTGCCACAAGCCACCGTGAAAGTCCCAACAAACACACTGGCGGCAAAATTGTTTCAAAATGGATCTACAGTGTCATGCACATACAGTGCATCTATACACTGGGAAGAAGTAAAATGGAGGGAGGCGAAGGAGTATAGCAATTTTCACAATCCTGCAATCCTGTGTCCTGCCTTGGGCCACACAATCTGCACCGCAGCGGAGGCCATTCAGAGCGTGACAGTTTGACTGTGGAGAGAACAGAGAGCCCCGAATGTCTGCCAGCCACATCCACACAACGCCGTGAAGGCTTACCGAGTGTAAGTCTGCTGCTACAGTATCATAGCAGAAAATGGCTTTGGGTGATGAAAGAAACTGCTTGGGTGTTTGGATTTCTCAGTTCAGGATTTGTCGTGTGTGAGAGTATGTGTGTGTAATCCACAGCGGAAAACAACATTAAGAAAACAGCCTCCCCGACGGACTACGGCCATTATACGAGAAGGCTGGATTCACTCGGTTTGTGAGGGAGTTCTAACAGACTGAAATATTTTCTTACACAGGGAAGAAGCACTGCTTTATATAGTCTACGGTGATATAAAGATACAAATAGATGGAAACAGGTTAAAACCCTTCATGAAGAGTCTACAGCCATGCTGTGCAGTGATGCATTGAGCTCACAGTGATGAATTCTCATATACTTTGTCTAGCAGCAGAGATTTGATGAAGCAAAGGGTTAGTTTTAGGGCTAGTGAAGCACACCCATACAAATGTTTTATTTAACCAACCATCTGTAATAATAAGTATTCATCTTTTGCAAAAGAAGGTACACAAGCAGATGTTGACTATCCTTCGACACGCACTGAATACACTCACTCATGGCCGCCACCTCAGAGAAACTCCACTAAAAACGATTTGTAGCTTGGCTGTGCGAGGCCAAACAAAAAAATAATAATAATGAAGAGGTATTCTTCTCCTATAAATCCACGGAATCAGGTTTTCTTTGGTCTTGCACCTCTGAAGAGCAACATTCAAAAACTAGTTTATCAGTTTGCCTGTCTGTCTGTCTGTCTTCATGGTGGTAAAACCTTCACTTTGCCGCAGTGTATGAAGTGTGTGTTTACGAAGAGCAGAAGCACAAGTGTGATTTAGCCCTATTTTCAGCCTTCAAACACTTCTCTCTGACACTCATGCTCATAACCTGTCAGTGACGCTTTGCCTCTTCCTCTTTTCTCTCCGTCTCTCGCCTTCCTTGTTCGGAATGTTTCATGATCCCTAAGCCCGTCTGCTCTCCTTAAAGATTTCAGAGTCATGGTGAGACAGCTCTATCAGAACCGCAGCCGCATAAAATCTACTTTCACTACCCGACTCTCATCCTCTCCCAATCCTCCCTCCCCCCCCATTCCTCGCCTTGTATCACGTCCTCTACTCTCATCTAATCTCTCCATCCCTCCCTCTCCACCTCCTGACGGAATAGTTGTCATGTAGCATTTTTTCTTCTTCTTTTTTTTCCTCTTTTTGCAGGCTCTGCGTCTTCTCCTCCTCCTGACTTTTATTAACTACTGTCTGAAAGGGAGGGGACGGGGCAAAAGCTGTGTGTGCATGTCTGAGTGTGTGTGTGTGTGTGTGTGTGGACAGTGTAACCATGTTAGAAAAGGAGACAGCCAGAATCCAGATTGTCGAGGTTGATAGAAAAAGTGCAAACACAGGCAAAAAAAAAAAAAAAAAAACATGTGTGATGTCATGTTTGAGGCCTGACGGAGACAAAGGGTAAACGTCTTTGTAAAGATTCGCTGCATCTTCAGATTGAAGCATGTAAAACACAAGAGTGTGTTCAAGAGTGTGTTTCCTGTTTTGGTGTGACCTCTCCAACTTTAGCATTGTACAGTCACTGCCACATCAGAACCATGACGTCACATCTGGTGATGTGTTTTGGCAGTTTTGTTGGATGGGAGGCGAATGAAACTAGTTGATAAAAAATTAGGTTTTAGCACGTGTCTTCTTGAAGATAAGTAAAAGATACAAATTAAATCCTAATTTCTTTGTTTAGTCCCAAGGGGTGTGTGTGTGTGTGTGTGTGTGTGTGTGTGTCACAGAGAGAGAGAGTGAGAGAGAGAGCAAGAGAGGCTCCTATTTATAGCAGCTTCTTCGAGACACAAAGCACACAGTGCAGTGATGGCCTCAGCTGCCTGAGGCAGAAAGGCGGCATTGTGAAGCATGGCTACACCTCCCTCTATGTGTGTGTGTGTGTGTGTGTGTGTTAGAGCATGAGTGAGTCTGATAGGGGGAGAGAGAGAGAGAGAGACAGGGACAGTGAGGGAGACAGTAGTGGGAGAGGAGCAGTATTTGGGAGAGAATTAACAAATGATTCATTGTGGGTTAATTGACCCATTGTGAAAATGATTAAATAGACCTAGTGTATATTTGGCCCCGACATACTTGGCAGAAACTACTGGAGGGCAGAGACAGAGAGAGAGAGAGAGAGAGAGAGAGCGAGCGGCTGTTGAGGAGGAAATAGGAAGAAAAGCACGATTCAGATTTGAATCAATTCAATTTGTCCTAATTTCAAATGATAAAGAAGAGCATCACTACAAAAAAATCAAATCTACATTTTGTTTTATTGGTTTATCGAATTATGCTGACAGATTCTGCCTCTGAAAGCCTCCCAGTCCAAGAAACAACATTACTGTGAGTAATGTCACTCTAGCACAGTGGTTTTGCTTTAGGTCCTCGTCCATAAGGCCAGAAACCGAAGCTGTAGCAGCCTGAATGTCTTTTCTGATACTGTCAAACCTTTTTGGGTGCCCAGTGTTGTCATTTTGATTAAGAGGAACGTCATGCAGCTACACTCATGGACGTTTCTGCTGTCATGGGCACAGACGCACAAGCTACAACCTCAGACGCCCCAAACCACCCCCCTTTCCTGTCTAATCTCTTTTTTTTCCTCACCAGTTTTTGGAAGAGGTCTCCGACTCTCTGGTGGTGGCTCCACTGCTGGACGCGGGGGAAAAGTCCGTCGTAGAACTCCCTGTGGATCTCGTAGAGCTCAGGCACTTTGAAGAAGATCGTTTCTATCTGGGCCACAGTGAGCACAGGCTGCGACGTCGTAGCTGCAGCCTTCAGAGGCTTCATGGGCTGAGAGGGACAAACACAGAGGATGAGAGGTGTTTATGCAGGATGTCTGTGTGAAATGAAAGTGTGAAGAGTCATTATTAGATAATTGAAGTGTATGTGTGTGTGTGTGTCTTCACCAGCAGCAGTGCTTCCAGGTGACTGAGGTATGTTTCCTCTGTGGCCAAGATCCCAGACAGGACCCACTTCCTCATCTCCAAACCCTTTTCCAGGTCACATTCAGTCTGTAACAAAGACAATAATAAATGTTAGAATAACTTACTCCTAAAAACTTTTTTTCAAATATTTTATGTCTGAGGCTTGAAGAACATTCAAACATCCATAGCAGCAACATATGATTCTTTATATCAGCTGGTAAAGGACCTCTACAGCGACTTCAGTTTTGCCATTTGTGAGCGCCACAGTCTATAAAATCAAACAGCAACAATTACACTTTCTAGAAAACCCTCCCTGGTTGCCTTCCCGTTCCCCTCAGCCCAGTCAAAGCTCACTGAGGAGTATGGACATGAAAGAAAGCAGAGAGACAGAGAGATTCCTCGGGCTGTCTTGTTTAACCACCAACTCTGAAATAACTCAAACAGGCAGGGTCTCCCATGGGAGCAAGGTTTGGCGTATAACTATGTGGCTGAGAGAAAAAGCACACAACACACACACACAATGAGTCCAGGTTGGGACATAGAAGCAACTCGTCCTTCAGGCTATGAGGAGGAGGAAGGGTTAGAGCGAATGACAAAGAAATAAGAGAAGAAATAGAGATGGAAATGCAGATTCAGCATCATTAAGAGAGGAGAGAGAAGGGATGTGAAGATACAGAGTAGGTAGATAGTACATTTTACATTTTTTGACGGTCTAGAAAGGATAAAGACAGTAAGAATAGGAGAAAAAGAGAGACTTAAGCACAGATAAGATGCTGCACACTATATCATGCAAATTAGACTAATAGCGCTAAAAGGCAGGATTTCTTTTTCTGTGCCTCTTAAGCTGGAGTGACGCATACAAAGAGACAGAGACAAACCAAAGAGGATAGCTAGATCATAAGAAGGAAAAGGCAAAGTGAGAGGAGACAAAGACTGGCCGTAAGAAGTAGAGAAAGAGTGATAAAATGCAACAAAAAAAAGAATAGTTTATTGCAAATAAAAGAGGACGTACACAGTCTTCTAGTTTAACACATGCAGCTCGACACAGAAATCTCATGTCATGAGTGAATGGTCATCTGAGCTGATATACCCAAAATGTTGATCTAGAAATTCCTGGTGATCCATTTCCAGACTAACTAAAAGCACATAACATTCTTGGATCAAGAACAACTAACACATTTCTATGATGCACTTGAAATGAAAATCTCTCACTCAGAATGAGAGCCCGAGTTGAATCATTTTTATATTCTTATGTTCCTCTTTGAACGGATATGTGCAATTGTTTTCACAGAGACAGTTATCGGTTCCTGTAATTGTTCCACCCGTCCACATTGACACGATTCCAATGGAGGGCATCAAAAAGTCTTTGTTCTCTGCAGAAATGCATTTGCAGCCAAGATATACTATATCCAAATTTGCAGCAATATTGTCACATTTTGGAAGCAGCTAGTGTTTGGATTTTCACTTGAAAATAATGATGTGAACCACCGTTTGTCTGTGTTTGTTGTAATTCTCCAACTTCATACCTACACAACTAAAAATCCCATTATGCAGTATAATTTTATAATTATGCAGAATAAAATGGTGTACAGTTTTCCTGTGATTTGCATTTGAGCATGCACTGTGAGTGCTTGCATGTCTGTGGGTGTACATGCATTTATTTAAATGACGGGGTAAATGGGCCTGAAACCTGTTTCCATGGCCACTGCATAAGCAGATGCTAGCACAGGTCTAAAGGGACTGTTATAGCCCAGAAAATTATGAAACGGTCCAGGATTATTATAGACTCCATTACATAGCAGTCCATGATCACTGCAGGGCTAGATTAGTCAAAAAATCATGATATAAAAGCAACAGAGAGATCCTGAATAGCATAAATTAAGCTTCATTTCATCACCATGCCTTGAAATTACTACAAATAATTTAAAAATAGCACTCAACATTTACATGTCACTGTATGTGGTTACAAATTTTATAATGAATAACCAGCAACCCTCCTGAAATCAGCTTTAAAGAAGACAGGTGTGATTTGAATGTTGCACTTTGCTGTAGCTTCTTAGAATCTTAGTCGTTACCGTGTGGGGAGGGAGTCATTTTCTAAAGGCTTTAAATAAGGAAAAGACGTTATTTAGGGCTGTAGCTAAGTTGCATTGATTGATATGCCAAATATTATGTCAGAAAAAAAGATAAAAGGAGAAAATCCTCACATGAGTTGCTGTAATCAGGGAAAGTTTCGTGTTTTATGTGCATATTCTCCTCCTCTTCATCCGACTGTTTATAATGTCTTCAATAGTTAATACTTCTACTGTATATTTCTTCTCTTTTTTGTCTCTCTTTCTTAGGTGAAGGATGAAGGAAATTATTCTGACAGACATATATTATGCATCACACAGGCCTGTCTGGGGATCTGTTCTGTACAAAACAATATCAGTTTCCACTGAAGAAGCTCTACTCGCTCATTATGTAGAGACTCAAAGTCCAACCAAGAGCAGAAAAGTTTTCTCTTTTCATATCACGAGTGCAAATAAAAGCGTAATGAGGGAAAATAATATGATTTATGATTGCTATTAAATAGATTACACTGCACTGAAGTGGCTTTAAGTCTGTCTGTCTACCCTGACTTAAAAAGGAAAGCCCAAGGCAGCAACAAATGAAAAATGAATGCTGAGCTACAAGTATCGGTGTGAGATATGTGACTTTACCCTCACAGGATATGCCCGCTGGTAAAAAGTACATGAGAAATGTGAAGGTTGATTTGAGGCATTCAAAGCAAATCACAAGAGAAACTCAAAATTCAGCCACATTACTGAACTAGCAGAGGGAAGTCAAGAGCCATAAAGTGTTTATTCATCGTTACAGACCCCAGACGACTCCCCATGGAAGTACCCACATCTCCAGACATATCATCTTTTATTCATCGCCGTGGCAACTAATGAGCCCATCTCTAGGTCTCAGACTAGAGGGGTGTCTGACATTTTTTTGGTAATCAAAAAAGTCAAAATAAAACACGTTCTCCTCGCTTGGGGTGAATTTAGGACTACGTTTTTCAGTTTTCACGTCCTGTACGAGCAACAAAGGCAAATATTTGAATACGTGAACCCACACTTACACCCCGTCATCTCGCACAACACTGCTTAGCAGTGGCTCCAACTGACATGATTTAGAAATTCAGATTTGCTCCTGATTTGTTTATGCACGGATAATGTGTTTGTTGCAGACACACACAGAATCAATACAAGCGGTGTTTATTTGACAAGCGTGCCAGTGTAGCTCGGGGAGACGCAGATGGAAAACCGAGCAGCAGTGACTGTAATAACATTATCCTCCATCTCTCTATTTCTTTCTTTCCCATGGAGTGGAGGAGACCCATGTAAACATTCAGAGCCAGGTAGGAGAGGAGAGAAGTGAGCGGCAACGCATGCCCTGCTCCACACTTTATTAACCCCTTTTCAATTTTCATTTTTCATATTCTAATCTGTTTAGCAGCCAGTTCTGCCATCTCTCGCTTTCTGATACGCCTAATGTGATTGCATCCTATCTCCACACGTCTGCTAAGTAATGGAGCTGTCTTAAAATTATCCTACGCTGGAGGAGAAAGTGCAGCATTACTTCTGGTTATTTAAGCTGCACTTCAGCTAGATGTGACAGACATGGTGGTGTCTGCGGGGGGATTACTGCATAGGACGTTTGCAATGCCTCATCACCGCATGACTTTAATTGCATGGAAACAAGCTGTGCAATCAGTGAATGTTCCTTACAGATGTGATAGATCATAACAGGGGACATTTCAATCTTTCCAAGACTCCTAATCCACTGAAGTTGGTCACTGAGAGGTTTAGCGCTGGCTTAGTGAGGGAAAGAAAAATGACCTCCCTCATCAGGTTGTGGCCCTGAGGTGTGATGTCAGACAGGATGAGGGAGCAAAATAAATGAGGGGCTGTTTTCATGTGAATTTGAGAAAACAGTTCAGGACGTGAGAGGTATTCTGGGGGTGCCCCAGTGGCATGATAAACATGTCATTTCCAATCTCTCCCTCTAACAGGCAGCATGCAGAATGAATGAATGAATACCAATGAATGACGTACAAGTGCGTGTCACACACTGCACTAGGACTATAAGATTAAACTGTTAAAAAACGTGACAGCACAGTCATCATACTTCTGCTGACTTCCCATCAGTGACCCACCTCGGTGCAGGAAATAGTCCAATTATGAGAACCACTGTGGAATACTAAATCAGCATCACTGCCGCTGGTGATGACTCATCACGTCACATCTCATGACATCATGAAACCATCAGTTTCCCGCTGAGCCAATGAGAGCTCATCTGGGCTTCGACTCGTCAATTAGAGAAGCAGACTGAGATGACGTTTAAAGAGGGGCTGTCCAAGGGCAAATCAAGGACGATGGTAACTCCATTGTCGTGACAGTTATTGAAAGCCTGTCTGGCTGTGTGGAGAATGCATTGTTTGGCTCTATAATTTATTTAACTGTCCATCAGAGGCCGTCTCTGCCAACCCCAGACACACACAGAGTTTACTCGTCTCCAATGTCTTCTCCAGCAAGGCATTGGTTTGCGCAGCCTAAAGCAGACATGACATGACATGTGCGTGCATGTGTGTAAATTAAATTCAGCAAAGAGTTCCAAACTCACGGGTCAAAGGTCGCATGCAGTCAAGGGACTCATCATTTATTGGCAGATTCAAGCCATCAATCAGATTGACAGGCTCGCTCGCTCGCTCAGACGGCGAGCAAAGATTGAGGGGGCGGAGTAACCGATCCCGCTTCATGACCACTGATGCAATTACTTCCTCCAAGGGCACAGTGGAGAGAGGCAGTATTAGCCTATTACGTTCTCCCACAATACCTCGCCATCCTAATTGAACATACGCCTCGAGCGTGTTCGTGTGCTACCTGCAAATCCTTTTGTTGCAAAAGAAGAATACGTAAACGGTGGAAAGAATAGAAAAGAAATCCTGAAATAGATTCAGGCCGTTGCGTACGTGTTCATTTTCATCTTTGCTGACGCTGGGGGTTGTGAGTGAGTGTGGGTATGTGTGCCTGTGTATGAGTGTATCCTCTCTCTCCATGGTAACCTTTGAAGAGCACCAGACGTCATAGATCACTGATTCTCTCTCCGTAGACAAGAAAGGAAAAAAAAAAGCCAAGGAGGGAGGGTAAGAGGATGAAGGCAGTGATGGGGGTGATGGAGGTGATAGGTAATTCTGCCTAATACCCTGGATGAGAAAAAGCCTGACTCTTAAAGGGGATGAGATTCTTCACTGGATGACTGCTTCTGAGGTTATGAGGCATGGCGATATTGTGGCGGATTTGATTTCTCATCAATTGACAGATTTTATTTTGACAGAGTGGGGTTGCTCTAAGAATAGATTAGCCCACTTCCTGCACTGTATCGAGGTCAAAGTACACAAGTATTGGCACTTACAATAGTGTTTGTAGAATACATTAAGTATTATGCTTTGAATTAATAATAAAAGAAAAAAATATGAATATTAAATAGCTTAGTCTATTTCTGCTGCATTATCTAAAAGGAGATTTTGGTCGATGTTTTGGCCGAGGAGGTGACTGGATGGCATACTGACCGACTTGGAGGACTCTAACGATCCAGAAGAGAGGGTGTCCCGGCTACTGCGGCTCTTGGAGCTGAGGTGCGGCGAGGATGACGGCGAGTCATCGATGTACGGCAGGATGTCGTGGTGCCTGCGCTGCTCCTCTGCGCGGTCTGCGTCATAACCGTACGTGGGAGGGGTTCCAGTGAAATGACCATCTGTGATGGGAGACAACAAAACAAAACAAAAAAAGTTAGGACCTTTTACATCTTTTCAGCTTTAATTTGCAGGTCTAGATCGCTAGTTTAAGCATAGAAACATATTAAATGGTCATTCAAAGTCCTTTAAATGCACAATATACAATGTAAGTCCACATAATTCAACTGGCAAATTCATGCTTGCTGTGAAGCTTTCTCCACTGCACACAGGGTGAAGGGTAGTGAGCTATGAAACATGTATTTGGTGTTGCTTTTACAAAACACACTTTCATTCAGCTTCAATCTAACCTGGGTATATTCAAGTCTTAAATTTCGCTGGTCGGCCCTAATGCTCACAGACGGTTGTCATGTGTTAATTTTCAACACTAATTAATGCAGGTCTAGAAACTAGGGCAGACAAAATGAGTCTCTCCCCTCCTCCCCGCATCTTTGTTCATGCATTCACACAAAAACATAAAGCTCCGAGAGGAAGCACTTGAAGAGGCTGACTCCAAAACTGGGTCAAGGTTCAAATAATTTGAACACAGAGTGCAGCATCTCCAGGGAAATTTTCAGCAACCTCACTCTGACCTGCTTCTGCAGTTGGCACTATCACTTTCTGTGTGGAAACATAACAACTCCGCCAGCACAAAGTGGTTTTTGCCTATGATTATATGTGCTGCCCTTTACTAGGAGAGGTGGGAGAGACGAACAGAGTGAGAAACAATGGTCAGAAGCTACAGTTTTAATACGAATGTCTTGTTTTACAGAGGCATGCTCCGTGAGGTGACGCATTTCATTGGCGTTGCTTCCAGTAAACATGCTTCGGTGAGTTAAAGCTGCACAGCTTCCAGTCAGCGGTGGAATCTGGTGTGTAACAGCTGAGGGGAAGGCATCATGCATCTCTGAATGTCTCTGAAGACCTTTTGCTCATCTCCTCCCACTCCTACATTCAACAGAGTCGCACTTCTCAGAGAGCTGGCCATGCCTCCTCTGTGCTGACTCACACTATTAGCACGCCGCGGCACTTTCCAAAGTCAAACACACATCAATTATAAGCATTCTATAGCCACACAACACATTCAGCTACTTAAGTGCTGTTTTGTGCTTATACTGCCTCGACAATCTCTTTAATTGTGTTTTATGAATTTTTGTTTGAACCGGCACATACACAAACACGCTGTACGCTCTTAAAGTCGCAGAGTGAAGAGGGGGAGAAAAAAAAAGAGATGAAGTGATAGAAAGAACAATGCCAGTGTGTCCAGGGCCGTCTGACCTTCAGCCCACCCACTGCTTGCTCCAAGTACTATCTGCTGCCCGTGGGCGGGTGCTGCCTACTGCGCCTGCTTCGACCAACGGCATCCTGCCAGGCAAAGACCAACATAGAGGCTCTGTGTGTGTGTGTGTGTGAGTGTGTGTGTGTGTGTGTGTGTGTGTGCAAACAGTCTCTTCCCACAATGCCAAACCTCGCAGCAAACTAAACTGAGTAGTGTACTACACATTCTTCATTCATTTTTAGCCTTAGTATGTGCCACTGCTGTTATTTTAAAAAACTCCCGCACACATGATGTTATTTATATATTTCGTGTGTTCTTTTCTTTGTTGCCTCATTATCTGACTTGGAGTGCACTGTAGTATCATTTTAGGTTAGATTCTGTATGTTTACAAAGGACATACATAGACATTCAGGCTGAGGCGCTGTACAGATATCTGTATCGACATCAGATCTAACTATTTTACAGCTTGTTAACAATAAAAACCTTTCAGAGGACAACATACTGACAAAAGGAAATACACATTTTTTGTTGCTTATCTAAAAATACAGAAAGTGGATGTGAAAAAACACCCAGTAGGGAATGAATATGCGCTGTTTTGTCATATATAAGTGAATTTCCCCATTGTGGGATGAATAAAGTATAATCCAATATATTTCTTTTTCTTTTCGTTTCCCCAACCACCACCTCTGTGTATTCATGTCTGGAGAACACACCATCTCAAGATGACTTGTATTTTTTTTTAATCTACCACATTGCTTTGGAAAAAGTTGTTCCTGGAAACACACAGAGGGTGTGTGTGTGTACGCATATGTGTGTGTGTGTGTGTGCATGTCATTAGTGCCCACACACAGTCCTAAAGCCAAAAATATTAAGCATTAAAAACAACCATTCTTAGACTGTAACCAACAGCTAGGCTAAAAGGGGAGACGGTCACAGACATAAAACCACAATCATGAATAATAATGATGAACTGTAGAAAAATGAGGATATGAGAAATGCCTGATGAACCATCGCAGCTCTGACTCTGACTAAACAGTGTGTCTTCTGGGGAATGTTTGTCTCTAAGGTACAAAAGCCACGGGGTAAAAAGCTGTATTTTAAGCTGTAGTTTATGTCTTTAGTTTTGTTTCGTTTATTATCAATGATTCATAAAATAATTACAGATACATCAGAGTTGTTGAGGCTATTTCTAGTCTGCCAATAGCCTTGCCTACTATTTGTATTCTCAAACCAACTTGTTAGCATGTTTCCTGTAATGGATTTGTTCACATGTAGAAGATGTGTGACTGTGCATGACCAGTATTTTCCAATGTGGGGATGGACTGAGCTTTACAAGTCGGTTAATGGGTCACTATAGCCTGTGGTCGGACTTCAGTCTGTCCACGTCTGACCTCATCCCTGCCCAGACGCTGCCTCCAACGTCGCCTTGAGTCAGCTTCTCTCTGTCTGGCTCTCACGCTCTTTGTTTGTATACCGCAGCATCTCTGCATATATCTGACCGCCTCTTTCTTTGTCTTTCGCTGTCTCTTCTTTCACTGCCTTCTTGTGAACAGACAGCTTGTGTTTCCGCTGATTTTTGGTCTCCACAGTTGGCCTCTCCATCCTCATGCTGCTCACAGATCAGCATCTTGCTCTTTCAGCTCCTTCACTTTATCCTTCTCCTTGTTTCCAAAATGACCCTCCTCCCCTCAGGAAAACAATAAACTGCAAATATGACACACATCGCTATAGAGCAGATCATACACACACACACACACACACACATATATATATATATATATATAATAGATATATATATAATATATAGATATATATATATATAATATATAATATATATATATATATATATATATATATATAGATACACACACCCATTTACACACAAAAACAGAGTAGTGCCTTTTATCTTTCTCCAAAAAAACCTTTAAAAAATTCCACCTATTGATTTCTTCCTGGAGCTATTGGCACAATAACACAACCAAACTCTGCCTCAAACCACAGAAATAAAACACATCACACACACTTATACATACACACACATAAACGCACGCACATTCCTGTAAAATGTTTACATGGAAACTGTGTTTGGGAGGGGAACAGGTCTTTTTCCTGCTGCAGGTGGAAAACTAAAATCACACTGGGGATAGCTGGAGCTCCGCTGCCATGGCAACACATGGGTCTTTCCAAAACAATACAGCCGGCAGGGCAGGGCAGGGGTATCAGGGTACCAAGGTGTCATGTGACACTCATCTGTTGATGGGACGTCCTATAAAATAGACCTGGGCTTCAAACAGTGTACGTGGGAGCTGTTAAATCATTGCAACATCTGTGTTTGTGTGCAAGTTTCAAAGAACCTGAGGAGGACTCGGCTTAGTATTGAACCTCAAATTTATTTTTGCTGCAAACCAAAATGTGTCTGACACATCGAAGTCAGTTACCAGAAGTTGGCAATGAATTATTAATCTTGTTTACTTGTATTTGTACAGATCTTTCTTGTTTTAAATATTTTTTTCACATTTTAGACTGTGTTTTATTTAGATAAAGTCAGTCAATGCGCACTTTTTTCCCGCTGTACTGAAACTCAGGTTTGTTGTCACCTCAGTTTTAAGTGTATAATTTGTTTTTAGCACTATCAGATACAGTTGGTGCCTTATTGTAATGAGACGTCATTTGGAGAAGACACTAAACACTCTTTGTGTGGTGCTATCTGTATGGACATGCATACTGTTACAGTGTTAAAGTACAATAGCTTAAAAAGTTGAATGAGTTAACTCTCTATTTGCCTCACTCATTCTCACAAATCCAAAGAATTAAAAAGCTTGTCTGAGTTTAATTGCGACAAAGAAAGCTGTATCCAGCAGACAAAGGAAACAATTGTTGCCCAAAGCCCTTCGATGCTCTGTGTGGTGCTGCAGGAAAGGAGGGGTGGAAGTAAAAAAAAAACAAGGGAAAGAAAGAAAAGCCACTGTTAAGACAGAAATAATTATAAGAACTAGTGTAATAAGAAAGAAAATGATGAATAACAAAGAGAGACAATGCGACAGATTGAGAGCCATGAAATTGGAGCGAGAGCGACTCTCAAAGGAGGCATAAGATATCCTCGATAGTGAGAGCTGCCTCTCCATCCCCCATCACCCTTTCCACTCAGCATGGCCGTCATAAATCTGCCCCGGCTGCTGACGCCTTTATTGGACTCTGGGAGGAGGCCTGTCATCCTAACACTGCCAATATAACCTTACAAATACATTCACACGCTTACCTTAAAGCCCCACCCAGTCCCATAGCATGCTAGTGTTACACTACCACACTCAGAGCCTTCTTTCTTAATACAGATATTTGATATGAACGTAATCAGAGATCGAATGGTGTGTTTTAATGATTCCCACCAGCCCACCTCACCTAAATCTGATTCATTTACAGTGTGCTGTAGAGGGCACAGTGGATTTTGGAGGGCTAAGCTCATTGAAGAGAGCATGTCTGGATACTGGAGATAAATAATATGCACACGTGTCTCACGAATAATGCTGCAATTTTCATTACTGCACCTCAAATATACTGTACTATAAGCTATAATGGAAAGGGAGCTGGGGAGTGAGATGCAACAAGGAACAGTAAAGAAAGAGAGCGGGCACCCCTTCCCTTGAGTTCCTCCATCCCTTAAATATCCAATTTAGAGACAATTTAACACAGAGGAGGGGGCTGGCAGACGACAGACAGAGTGAAAGAGTGGAAAGCTGTGGAAATTAAAGTGAAGCCTCAGCTACAACATCGCTGGGGGGGACAGACGTGCCGTCAAATGAACTTGAACGCAGCACTACTCCCCTAATCCTCCCGTGACCGCACAGCCACTTGACAGCAGTTAATTTGATAAATGTCGCTATCTTGTCATTAGAGACCAGGCGCAGCGTTATGAATTGTACAGGTGGATATATATTCTTGGAAGTCCTTAATATCTGCATACAGGCAATAAAAAATGTCTTTCTACTTACTTTCTTTTTTACTCAGAAGAGACAGTTGAGGAGGAGGAATTGTTTGCTTTAACTTGAGGTCACAGTGGGCACTTTGCATCCCTCTTAGAAAACCATTCAGCGTAAGTAGATTTGGCAAAATGACTCTCACAGGATAAAGATGAATCCTAAAGGCATTCTTCATTGAACTGCTGTAAAAGATAGATGCAACAAGCAAAGTGTGTATTTGGATACGCAAATCATCTCTGCAGAGTCAATGTGTCCCTTGAAGCTTGTTTTATTTTATGAATTTATTTTTGTATTTCTGTTGCTCCTCTGTGAGGACCACACATTGCCTATATATTGTCGTCAATTCACTGTGAATACTATTTCACCACTCGTCCGTATGCTGGTGAACTCCTCGTTCCTGCTTACTGGCATTATTAACATAACTGGAGTTGGGAAACCATAATAAACCAATTTGTTTTCCGGGAGGTAATCTCTTCGCCTCAGCGTTGATAATCTCTGTGGAGACAGCCCAGCAGCAGCCGGTTTCGGTTATAAGGCTGGGACCATCGCCAAAAATCAAAGACGCTGTCCCTTTAAAAAACAAACAGCGCCCCCTGTAGTGATGTAATCATCCCTTTGTCTCAGGATGGAGGGATGAGCGGCAGAACAGAGAGAGAAAAAGGGAGGAAAAAAAATCAACATAGGAAAGGGCATGGCCTGAAATCACACCAGTGGAAGAAAGAAGAACAGAGGAATGAGAGTATCTGTGTGTGCGGCAGATGCTGTGTTTACCGTGTGGCTTCACAATGCTATGAGCTTTGTTTTTTTTTTATATGTTTAAATGTTTGTGTGGTTTTATGCATTTTCCTAAACCGCTTGTGGGGATGCAAACAGTCTGTCCATGTTTTTCCATGTCATAAAACCACAGCCGCAGAGAAAGAAACAATAGTCAGATATGACAGCCGGGGCTGGCTGATGAGTTCCACCTGCAGCATCGGCTGCTGCTGCTGCTGCTGCTGCTTAATGTGGAACAAAAGAGCAACTTCAAGTATTAAAACCTGCTGCAGTTGGATTTTCCTTTGACACAGACAGGTTTCAGCTCTTTGAATAATGGGTCTGCTTAGTCTCCGGTAGACTAGATCAGATAAAGTACAAAGAAATATAAATGCGTAATAATATTCATCATATTCATATCAAGTTGCCTTGTGTGTAATGGAGGTGTCTGTTTTTAACCAAAGAAGAAGGAAAAACATATGGATAAATAAAAAGGAACAATATCCAAGAAAAATCAATGCAGTCTCCATGACGTCATCCATAGGTTTATAAAGAGGCATCGTGGTTGCTCACTGTGGTTGGCAACGTGGAGCCAAATGAAACACCTGTGCTGAAACCAGCCTTCTGTGTCACTCAGATTGGTCTTATATTATATTATTTTTAAGCCCTAATATAAGTTAATCAGTTGGAGTTGAGTACCCTCAGTACAGTTGTCAGGAACAGAAAAAAATTAGGCATAGAGACCAAAGCTGTTTTTTTGTACCAGGCTGTAAACTTCTGCAATTTACATTGGGGCTTATAGAGATTGACTCACTTCTGGAGGCAGCCTCAAGTGGCCATTTGAGGAACTGCAGATGTTGGTACTTTCACGTTGGCTTCATTTCTCGGCTAAGGAGGTTGCCGCTTGGTTCTGCTGCATTAATTTTGATCGTTTTGGTGTGATTTTTTTTTTTATTCTGTAGGACACTGACGCTATATTATTACACATTACCCTCTGTCAGATAATCTTCAAAGGTGCATCAGCAAAATCATGGTCCAACTTACACCAGACCTCAATGAAAACATGTATGGAGCCACAATGCTTCTTGGAAAAGTTTTGTGCAGCTGCTGCTGATTAATCAATAAATTGTCCATGCTACAAAAATGTAAGAAAAATGGTGAAAAACGCCCAGGAGACATCGTCAAAAAGTCTGCGCCAACAGCCCAAAACCGCAAGTCGTTCGACTCATTGCATTAACTGACTAAATGTTTCGGCACTTAAGATATTTACATTTTTTGTTTCACGATGAAACTCTTATTGAATTTACAGGAGATCGCTGACAGGGGGATACTGCATCACTGTCATGAGTTGGTTATAAAATATGGGAACGCAGACAAACAGGGACAGGGAATAGAAAAAGAAGACAGATGAAAAGAGACAGAGAGAAGCAAAGAAATGTTGACAGACAGGAGGCAGGTATATACAGAATGACCCGAACACAAAAGTAAACACAGTTACAGTAGAAATAAGGACATGGACACAAAGATAATCACACCATTACAGACAACTGCAAAGTCAGCGAATGACAAACATCCATATGTCGTGTCTTGTGTGTGTCGTGTTCCACATCCTTCCCTTCTCTCCCTCTCTCTCTGTTTCAAGTGTACATCTTTTGTATTGTCTCTTTCTCCGTCCGTCTGCCCGCTTCCTTTGATCATACAAGACTTTAAAAAGGGAGACAGGCGCTCTCCTGTCTCAGTGGACAACATGCTCAACACACACACACACACTCACATCGCTCTACCCCTCATCCTGCCAGACAAACCTTTGATTCCACAAGCGCCTGTCGTGTCTTCTCTGTCAACTGCTAAAGTCATTAGGAAAGAGACTCATTACCCCGACCCCCGAAGCATTATGGGAGAAATAAGCGTTCAAATTGCTGCAAAATCACACAGAGACTCTGATTAATAATACAGCATGCTAAATTACCAGCTCTGCTCTGGAACGTGGACAGCGCTCATTAGACTGTGGTTTCTACAGGCAGAGATGGTAATGCGTGATGAAATATAGAGGATGCTCAGCTTTTAGGTTGTTAAGTCAGCAAATGGGTAGACTATGGGAATTTCTGAGAGGTGATGATGGGTCTTTAGCGGTATTTATATAGTGTGCATTTCCTTTCTCTCCACCTCGGATGAAGATAATCAAAATAATGACACATTCTTATCTCCACTCCTCTCTGCTCTTTCCTTTCCACTCACATTACCCCTCTTTCTTTCTCTAACTTTCCTCATCTGAATACGACCTCCCCCCAGCATCTCTCGTTGTTTGTCGCATCCCATCGCTTTCCTCTCACTTTTCCACGTTCCACGTTGCAGGAGCCACTCCGCGATCTCACCGCGGTGGTAAATCTTGAGGGAAGACCTCAGCCACTCTGACACTCTCTTTAATGCATCATGAGCACCGCAGTAGAGATTGCGTATGTTTCTGTGTGGGCGGGGAGCCTCATTAATTTATCCACACTAAAACTGGCACTTAAATCTCAGTGGCTATCAGCAAAACACTCTGCGGCTCATCATAAGTAATGTGTGGGTTTTAAAATGCTTTAATGTGCTCGATAGAAATAGAACGAATGGGACTGACAGGAATGTATTTGATTATTATTTTTTTTTAATCTTTGCAACAGTTGCTGAACTTAAACTCATAAACAGGCCAAAGTCTGACTGAAACTGTTTTTCCTGACTGAATATAGTCATAGTTTAGAGAGAATCACAATAAAACATCACAATGACAGCTCCTTTCATCACATGAAGTCTGTAGAAAAGCTAAAAATTTGTGACTTCTACTGAGCAGAAAACGTCTGCTTTGACAAATTATGCTTCAGCGGCATGTTACATACTCTAGTTCACACTCAATAATTATTGGACAGGCAGGAAATCTGAGATTAAGTGCAATGTTTCTGTCCGTATTACACAACAACAGTGCCCTCGCAGTTTCTAAACTACTTCAAACATTTGACTTTTCTGTACTGCAATTTTTCTCATATTCATATCCAGAGTAAGCTGATATCACCTGATACTTTGGCTTAGATTATTTATGTATTTCGAAGTAGAACAAGTTATATCAAGGCTACAGCCATGCTAGAATAATGCTGGTTGCTCTGTGCATAACTTGACTAGTTTCGGGGGCAGGGGTCAAGTAAAAGCACAGGGACAGCTTCTTCTGTGTAACATGAATACTTTAATGTCCGCTTCAACTGTAAGACAACCCAACACTGACCAACAACACTTTGTTGAAGGCAAGGTGTACCATAAAATATAGTTCATTTTCTGAATGAAGGAACAGAACACAAATGGTTATCATAACAAAATTATATAAATTCTTAACCTGAGAAAAAATCAAGTAACCTCTAAAATAAATAAATCTCATTGTACACTAGCAGCTGTATTAAACTGTACTCATGCAGAGCAGCACTTTGAGCCAAATGCCAATACCAGCATGCAAACATGTTCACATTATACTGTTTGAGAAGTGTCATGTTTATCGTGTTTACCATCTTAGTTTAACGTGTCAACATTTGCTCATCAGCATTAACCTCAGCCTCGTGGGGACGCCAGAGGAAGAGGCTGACAAAAACACATGACGAAATATTATCACACAATCACAGGTGTTAAGTGTTTTCATGTGTCTGTTGCTGGTGGGCGGAGACGCCTCAGGCTCCAAGCGGGGCAAAGGTTGGAGGTTAGAGGTTAACGCATTGGAGGAGTGGGGACAAAGGTCGCATGGGTTTTGTGTTACTATGTGTCTTCATATGTGTGTGTGTGTGTGTGTGTGTGTTGTTTGTGTATCCATGTGTGCCTTGAGCAGGGGAGCTGGAATCCAATTAACAAACAGTATCACTACTTCAATCAATAAAATCACTAGCTGGGAAATTCACCCTGTTCCGTCAGCTATTCACAGCACATACCTCAGTTTAAATATATGGTCCTGAAATCTTAAAAGCGCCCTGCACTTAACTGGACTAAAATGGCTTGAAACAACTGACTGACCCACAGATCAGTTACAAAATGCTATGAGTATGTAAACAGAAATATAGAGTCTGCACAGAGTGATAAAATGTTGCTGTGGAGAGATTATAATACACAACATCAGGATAACTACCCTCCTCACTTCATTTGTCTTTGTTTTGTCCTTGTACAGAGAGGAAGGACAACAATGTTTTGCTCCTGTTCCATTTAATCTAGTCTGACAGAGACTCGTGATGTAAAACATAGCGAATGATTGTCCCGTGTGTCAGTGTCTGACATGTAATAGGAGATTTGACACTTTAAAGTTATCATTGACGAGTGACGCTGTAACTTGTGATTTTGAATTTGAGACGCTGTGCTGACAGTTGGCAAAGACAAACAATGGAGTAATAATCTGTGACAGGCCACAATATTTTGCAAATAAACGACAATTAACTGTCTGACAGGCCGATGTTCAACAGGGGTTCTGATCATTGATTATTGTTGAGTTATTTTCAGATCCACAACGTAAGCTACTATTACTCCTATTATTAGAACTACTACTGAGCATAATGTTGTACTTCTATTTGGATTCTTGGGTTACTGTGATATTACATGAGCACTCTACAATAACTAATAGAATATATTATTGTAATGCAATGACTGAATCTTTTAAACAATTTTGGGACAACTTAACGTTTGGCAATGGTGGAAATTAAAGTATATTTTTTCATATACTGTACTTTCAATTTGAAGGTACTTGTATTTCCATGTTATTCAGTGTTACACATCTACTTTACTGCATTTTCTATATACTTGACAACTTTAGTGACTATTTACTTTGCAGATTTGGATTATTGCTAAATCTATACAGATGTTTGCGTGCTCTCTCTGCGCCTGTTTCCTGCGGGAGCTTCCGTTTTCTCCAAAAGACTCTTGGTGACTCTAAATTGTCTCTAAAGTGTGAATATGAGCATGATTAATTGTCTGTCTATGTGTCAGCCCTGTGATTGACTGGTGACCTGTCCCGGTTGTATCTCGCCTCTCGCCCAGTGTCAGCTGGGATCGGCTCCAGCTCCCTGCAGCCCTGGATGGTGATGGATGGATTTTAGATTAAGCTACACAGTATATAAAGTAGTTATTGTAAATTGGCATCACAGCTGTTGCATCATTGTTTCACTGCTTAATGCATGAATAACTATAATATACACATACCTTCAGCACACTGTACTGTTATTTTAATCTAGGAATGGATCACTTGTAACAGAGTACTTCTACATTGTGGTATTCCATCTTTTACTCAAGTTAAACATTTGAGTACTTCTTCCACCACTGGTGGTTTCATTCACCATGTAACAACAGACCAAGACAGAGTCATTAAAATGCTTTGTTAGTTCCCCAGGAGAAGCGATTCGACAAGAGCTGTGTTGGTTTTGCGTGATCATGTGTCACACTTTCTATAAAGTGCAGTGGTTGTGAGTTTTATGGTTATGGGATTATGGTATATGTAGCGTTTATGTGATGCAGAGCTGTTAAAGTACTTCATAATGGAAATACAGTCTGGCAGCACATCAGACACCTAACTAGCGTCAGCCTGCTGGAAGCTGTGGCTACATCTGCATACTGTGAGAAGTTTGTTTAAATGTGAAGCCATGGATCATTTATTTGAGGAGTGTGCTACCATACTTCAGCGTCAATAGTGTAAAGCCCTACCATGCACTCAAAGCACCATGCGTTCTCTTCAGGGTAGGACTAAGCTATAAAATCCTTGGCAAAGAAGTAATGAAGTAAAGTGCAAATGGCTCATATGTTCTTCCACCCATGCTGCTTGAAACAGCATCCAATCATGTTATGTACCTCACACAGAAGGCTGACATTCAATGAGTGTGTGTTCCTGGCATTATTTCATCTCTAGGGCACATCACATCATCCCCATTACAATCCCCAGACTCCTGTAAAGCAGGCAGTGTTGCACCGCTGCTGCTGTTGCTGCTGAGATTGTCTCTAAGAGACCGAAATAAGTCGTCAGAACCCCTTTCTGCCAAACAACTGAACTTTTGCCTCTTTATAATACACTGCAGTCAGCTTCATACAGCATGCACAGTGGCTTACATGCAATCAAAGTCATTTAAATATTCAAATATGACATCCGATCATTAGTATGGCAAGTATGACAGTGGGCAGCTACTAAATCTGATATAAACTGATGATACTATTTGCTAATTTGAGACAGAGCAGATTAAGAATCACAATGAAATAGTAATAAGATCAGGATGTGACAAAGCAGGATGTGACATTTGTGGGACGGGCATGTAAAGTCAGCTATAACTCATTGCTGAGACAACTCCCTACTTTAGAAATGCCACAGTGTAGCACTCTGAGGCATTAAGAAAATCATCATTACATGCTCAATCCAACCTGAAAAAAACGAAAAAGCCTCCGCACATTTCACCTTAACCCTTTTTCCCTCTCTCTGTCATGGCTCCTGGCTCAGACATCGTGGCCTGCGGTGGTGCTTATCATCGGCAAACAGCAGAACGAGCACAAAAGGCCCCAATCTGCCTAATCTCTGGTCAAACACAAGCCGCAGCATCATCGCTGCTCAGGGCAATAAACTGCTGCTTTATGCCAGAGCTGTTCAGGGGACACGCGTTAGGACTTTGCTAAACAGACCATAGAGATTTGCCAAAGCCCATCTCCAGGGGAACTGTTGCCTGGGTTACCAGAGCCAACAGGAAGAGCATTTCATTTCTGATTAGGTAACCTGTCAGGATACAGAAGAGGCTTTTATTCATGCTACTTAGGAAAAAATAACCAGAAGGAATCCCAGGTTAATATCTAATGCATGCTACTGCAAACAGTGCGAACCGTGAATCATCACCAAAAGACTGATGTTTGGCTCACGGACACTTATCATAACAATGGTTTGCTCATGCACACATGGCTCTAACCTGCTTTTGCCTTTCTTATCTTTTGTTTCTGATCATAACTCAACAACTCAAGAATATTATGGCACCAAAACAACAGAATAATTCACCATAAGCTGTCATTTTTACATCCTTTCAATGCATTTCTCACCCGATCCAGTGGTTTCCATGGAATTTCCGTGGCCTCTATATCTCTCTTTTTTTTTTCCCCTCTAATCTTCTCCGCCCCCCCACCCCGTTTCCCTCCTTCCCCCCTCTTTATACTGGCACTGGGCCAGTCTGACTGTCTGCCAGTTTTAAGCGTCCCAGCATCAATTACCTGAACCCAGCACTCACATATTCCCATAATGGCTCTAAAACCTACACACCCACCCACCCACACTTACAATATACATGCATCGCCCCCACGCCGGGGCGTGATCAAATACACTCATGAGGCACTAGAACGTATCCACGCTTTCAACAAAAAAGCCTTTCTCCTATTCATGTGTACATGCGTGCACCACATTTTCACAAAATGAGGACACTGAATAATTAGCAGGATGAAAAAAAACAAAAAAAAACGAGTCAGTGCCTACACAGACAGTCATTTCAATTATCTCTATTCCTCTGGCTGTCTGGCTCCTGTCTCTTGAAGGTTATGGGCTCAGCTCATGACGGTCTCCTCTGGGACTTAGTCATGAGGAGCCAGTTTGCTACTTGATTCCCATCCACACAAGGATCCCATGCTAGATCTCATCGCTGTGCTGAAGAACCGCTGTGTCTCCATCCATCCTGTGTTTCCTGCTACAAAACAATTCATACTGTATAGAACGTAGAAATCTTTAATGACGCACATTTATCTTGAGGTTTTATGAAGAACAAAGGATTTCTCCACAGTATATTTGTGATGTTAAGACCACCAATGGCTTGCGGCCAAGCCAATTGCTTTGCATTTCTGGTCTCTTTACGGCTGCATTGTGATATGATAAACAGGGATGTCTGAATGAAGCAGCCTCCTCTCACTCCCACTCCTAAATCCTCCCAGGTATTTATTGGATGCGTTTATCCTAGGCCCCGGTCTCCTTGGCAACAGGATCTAGCAGGGAGACACAGGAAGCTCTGGGTAGCCCTGTGTATGGTTGTGTATGTGTGTGTGTGCTCTTCTATCTGCTTCCCACTGGAAACACATGCAGGCACAGTGTCCTCCACGGCTCTGCCACAAGGACACGACTCATAATAACCCAATGTCACACTGACGGTTTACACCCACATAGAAATGCAAGCTATCATGGGAAATATGTTCAAAATAGGAAAACAGCATAAGTGCTTCCCATCAGCCATCCATCAATGTCGTCCAATCAGGAGACGAATATGAATGAATTACTTAAAGTTTTCTAAATAGAGCCATCAGCGCTATAACTACATCACATATTATCACTGTTAATCCTGCTTTGGTCGGTACAGAGTGTTAAGTACAAGAATAAAATTACATTTGGGGATGTGGTGGACACGTCCCCCTGACAAAATCCTATTTTTGTTCACCTCACTGACAGAAACCTCACTGATTGTCCTCACGCTGTCGAGACACCATAGTCCAGGTGACAGAGGAGGAGAGGCGTTGATAAAAATGTGGATGTGCTTGTTAGTGTCCTTCATTTATTACCTTGGATTCAAGTAGTAAGCTTAACAAGCAGCAGGGAGTTTTTATGGACTCCCTCCCTCCCTCCCCCCTTTTGCCCTGGTGTTCGCCTCTTAACCGGAGGATGTTGGAGCCGTCTACAGCCTGAGAAGAAGACCTGCAGACACAGCGCTGAAAACGCTCACCTCTATTGCCAAAAAATAAATAAATAATCTGTTTTAATCCATAATTAACATTCTGAATTAGCACTAAGTGAGTGAGAGAAGACACGAGAGGACTGACTCTTCACCACGCACAGAGCAGAGGTTTGTCTTGGCTAGTCATTGTGGTATTTTCTGATACAAACAGCGGCTACACCTCTCTGAAAAATTTAAAGCAAGCAACTTTTCCACCGGTGATGAGACTCACAAAGACAGCGAGAGAAGTACTGTCAGCGTGTTAAAAGGTTACAAACTGCAGAAGAAGGTTCAAAGTTGAATTAAAAAAAAAACAAAAAAAACTTTTCACCGGGGAGTTTGACAGGAAGTGAGCGAGAGGAAAAACCGAGAGAAGAGAGATGAGACGAGATAGGAGCCTCTCAGAAGCATTAAGTACTTAGAGAGACGGTGAGGGAGGCAGCGTGAATTAGAGTCTTTCTTCTCTGGCGCCTCGAGGGAGGAATGATATATTCAATTTGGGTTAAAAGAATGCGTTTAGAAAGGAAACACTGCGACGGGCCTGGAGTGCATACAAGACGCGGATTGGAGGGATTAATGCCTTTTCTGTGTTTCTCTGCCGGATGGTAAATTGAGAGATTCAGGAGTGGAGCTTTTACTGAGACCAGATCAAGGCTACAAGCTGTCACTGAAAACTACAAACATGGCCACGAGGGCAGCTGACTGTCACTCAAAAGTGTAAAAATGTCATCTGAACGAAAAGAGGCCACATTCCCACCCTGGCTTCTTCACCTTCACCTCTGATTCTTTATTATTAACTTTTCAATCACATCTCTCTATTTCTCAGGTCTCTCCTCTCGTCTCACATCTCAAATTTTCTACTAATCATTTCATTGCTCTCCTCTGCCCCCTACTCCCCCCTTTTCATCTCTCCCCTCGTCCTCTCTGGGGTGATGACTGATATTGAGGTGCCAGTTACATGGCCTGCTAGGGTAACATTAGCCCGCTTATGTAACAAGACACTACAAGCAGGGGAGAGCATGGCACCGCAGGTTGTAGAGCTGCTCATATGTATGCATGGGTGTACGCCCACGGGTGTCACTTAACTATAGTGCATTATGAGTGAGCAGTAGAGCATATAAGCACTTTTAAAGCTTCAGTTCCTGCAGGCAATCAGAAAGCTAATATTGTTTTTTATGTACCAAGCGATTTGAGTAAAAAAAAAAAAATTCAAAAACAGGCACTTACTCCGGGATAAACTGCAACCTATTTGATTTTGTGTAACAGAATACAGAGCTGCAGTGAAACCAAAACTCTCCAGATGGAAGAAAAACCTCATCTAAAATTGTCGAGGTTGACATTTTGTAATAGCGCAAAATGACTAAAAATATAACAGAACTTTGGTCAACAGTTTGTCGTGTGAGGTACTGAAGTTGTCTAGACAGGTTTGGTAAATTAAACAAAGATGTACTACTGTAACTTTGCATTTTATGTATCTGTTTTTTTTTAGCAGCATTGAGACTGTGAGAGGTTAGACACAGGTGAATAATGGGAATGGACAGGTATAAATAGCAAAGAATACACCTAAAAGGTTGGATGACTACCAGCTTTGCCGCCCGAGGAGCCTTAAAAGAACCTCTGGGTTGTATCATACTCCTCTTTTTGCACGGTGGGGAGTCTTCTGATGGACTAACAAGAAAAAAACAACCATAAGCTGAAGTGAGCTAATAATACATACATCAGGAGTGTATGACATAGTAAGCAGAAACATGATGAAAGCACAGCAGGTCCTTGTACTCATTCAGACAAAGGCAGATTTCCCCACGGTGTGTGGGCGTCCTCAAACTCTGTTGGAAACGACCTCCTTTGGTGTGTACATGTGTGTGTACATGTGTGTAGGTGTGTGTGTGTGTACAAAGTGACTGGGAGGGCAGAGCAGGTGGGGGGTGGGGCAGCCGCTGGTGGAAATGGTGCACAGCAGCAGCAGTGCAGTCTCTAGACCACCAGACAGATGTGCAAAGAGCCGCAGTCCCACATGCTTATTACATACCAAGGACAAGGCAGGGGAGGCACACACACATGCACACACACACACACACACACACGTACACGCCTGTGCAAACATGACCTCATATAGAACAGAATGCACCACAAGGACACATGAATGCCATCTATCAACACAGAGGCGTATTTACGTGCAACTGTATTCCTCTCTCTCTCACACACACTCACACACACACACACTTTGGCCAGATGTTATGTAGCACCCCAACAACAGTTTCAAATGGCAACTTCCTCATCAAAACACAGACATGCACTAACATTAAACTCCACATGACCCAAAAAAAGAAGACAGACAGAGACATACAGACTGTGTGGAAGTACGGCGGAAGAACAAAGGAGTCATTTTCGTCATCATCCTCGTGTGTGACAATGAATCAGGCCTGTCCAACCACTCCGTGTGTGTGTGTGTGTGTGTGTGTGTGTGTGTGTGTGTGTGTGGTAAAGAAATGCAGTACAGCAAACTGGACACGTTGCTTCTTTAACTAAATCCCAAACGTCCCGCCACCCTTGAATCCAATCACTTCCTCTCAGTCTTTGATGTAGCTTTAACACCCAAAAGTGCCAAACAGCTACAAAAAACAGACTGTGAGTCAGACTAAAATATAAAATGCAACATTCCTGCAGGCGAGGCTGCTGTACTAGACAGAATGTGCAAGGTGTAATAAACCTATAATAAACTGACATTGAAGTGTGTTAAGTGTTTGATTTCAGCGTGCTGAGGTGTGAAGCAGAAGCAAGAGAACAAGTAAACGTCTCATTTTGAACTACGGATCACTACTGAATCATCTTTTTCCATGCACATAAAAAAAAAGAAGACTGAATTACGGTGACATAAAGAGAGGGGTATCAAAAACAAAGAGTTAGACAGATGGAGTAGTAGAGCGAGTAAGTAAGAGCAAGAAGGAGAAAACTTAACTGCTTGTTAAGTATTTATTCAGACATCTTCCGAGTACAGTCCTGCTGCGTGTGTGAGTTTACGCATGAGCACGCGGATGAGAGAGTGAACGATGATGATGATGACGATGATGAGGGGAAAGTCATTATGCAACCAAAGCATCACATCACTATGATTAGACTAGCCAGCTGTTAATTAAAAAGAAGCTGGACTCAGCTCAGCCTCATGTTGTTTTCAGCAGCACTGGAGCGAGAGGACACAGAGGGGGGGGACAATGACTGGTTTACATACGGGGGAACGGATGGATGGACTGATGCACAAGCGGCTGGACGGATGGATGGCGATGCGGCATGCCTTGTGCGCAGTTTCGGAACAAAAACGAGGTTAATTGGTGACATTTTGTCCAAATCTTAAGGACGCGACACCCGAATGTGGCACAGTGAAAACCATCCGCCTTCTTCGCAAAGTGTGTAATGAGCTAATAAGTTAGGATGGATTCCTTCAGCTCTCCGTTCCCTCAAAGGTCAGCGCCGTCAGGACGGGTTGCCGCTGGTCAAGCTCAGATTTGTGTGTCAAAGTTGAACAGAGTGCTAAAACATTCATGGAAAATGACTTCTTCCATTTGAAAAGAATTAATAATGCTTCTTGACGCATACAACTTTCAGGACTCCCAAGATGTTTATGTGACCTTTTTGAATTGAACTTAAGCTCACTGACTTTTGACCGTATTTTCCCCTCGTAATCAACAACACATACGGCGCTTTTTCCGCACAGGTTACTGCGATTTAAAGTGTTTTACAGATGACTGACAAGGTAATGATAACACTCGGTGCATTAAGCTATGATCTACACACGTTGGAGCTTTAAGAATACATGCACAACGAGGCAAACCGATAACGGGCACGCATCAACACGGGCTGATGCGCACAGATAAACAAACACAGACACACAACACACAGGGGAACTGTGCAGAGCAGAGCAGAGGAGAGAAGAGGACACAGCACTGTTTGTGTATTTTTATCTTTTCCTCTGCATGAGGCTAGAAGTAAAAAAAAAAAAAATCTATATTTCTGGGTATCTCATATTTTCGCAAATGTATTTAGCCTGCTCAACTTTGATATTTTGACCTTTCTGACCAAACCTGCTCGCTCAGACATGGATGGAGGCCGTCAAACAGGCACGAGTCTCTGCATTTTAAATGTAAGAACACAGACAAACATAGCATATTTTTCACTTGAGCTGCCTGCTCCACAAAACAAGTTATGAAGCTTATACGGAAAAGTTTAGTCAATCAAAACAAATAGAAATAGTCAGCTTCAAATAGAGCTTACGAGAGCTCAAGAACAAAAATCAAATTAAAGCACGAGCCTCCCAAAAGGTTCTCAGCCCGACTCTGCAGAGCCACAAATGCAGCTATTCCCCCGTGGGCGTTATACACTCCACTAATCCGCCCGCCACAGCGTCTGAATGATGGAGAGAGGGAGAAGACGAAGGGGGAAGAACTCAGATAAGAATAGTCTGTGCATGAATGTTTTTGTCTTGTCACTACATATACGTGTAGCCGTACTCGTGTGTGTGTTTGGACTGAGATTGTTTGCGTGTGCGTTTTTGTTAATATGGATCTGTCCTCTGGATTTAACAGCCATATTGTCGGCCTTGTTGTTCTGTTCAAATGAGCGTTCACATCAGCATGCTGCTGGAAAAAGCACACAGACAAACACACACACACACACACACAGATGAGGCTCACTGGGTGGTGTGGTAGGCGGGGCGGCAGAGTGTCTCTAGACAATACAGTGCTGAACGCATGATGTTGTGAATCACATCACATCCTCTGTCAAAGAACATGAAAACACAAAAAGTAAATAATCATGAAAGAAAATGAACAACCTGCTTTATATTTCTCCATTGTGGTCTATATTGATATGTATACCTGAACAGTTGGTTGCATGCATGCAGGAGCTGTAATGTACATATAAATACCAGGCTGTTATTGGACAAGTTATACATAAATGTAGTGTATAAATGTAAAAGTTTTTGACTCTAAACAAATCCTGAAAGATCCAGTGGACCCATAGATGGTGCCATACTGTAGTTTGAACATTAAATTCTACTTTTTATTGGATTTTAAGGGTGTTTGTGAAGCATTTTCATATGAAAGCACTAAATAAATTTCCTAGCACCGGTCTATTTGATGTAACAACAACAACAACAACAACAAAAAAAAAAAGACTTGACGGTAAAAAGCCACTCATATCAAATTAGTCAGAAAGGATACATAACCGCAATACAAGACAGAAAGAGTCACAAACAACAGCTTCGACCGTGCTGTTAACCTCCGCTGAAGTGAATAAGATAAACCCTCACCAGACAGATACAGTGAGTCATAAGATGTACAGTGTCTGAGTTAATATTACTCCCACACACACACACACACACACACACACACACACACTCACACACATACAGAACCACAACTACAGACACAGAAACTGATTTGTCTGCTTTCTGGGTGTTGAAATGTTTAAGTGGGGATGATTACTTTCATGTTTCATGAAGTTCTGAGTTTAGATTTAGGACCAAGGTTGGAACCTTGAAGTCTTTATTCACTCAGTTATTACATACTTTAATAAAATAAAATAAAAAAAGGACAATTTAGTGCAGACATGTAGTGTACTGTGCACAGACAAGAATGTTTACCAAAGAGACACACACACACAGGCTGTACACACCTTAATCACCAGACATAAAGTCTAAATCAAGCTGACTGAAGTGGCCTCAGACAGTCTCTGCTGTACATGAATATTTAAAGATGAGAAGCCAAAACAAGAAATGTGTTCAATATTTAGGTATTAGGACACATACACTCCTTAAAGACTGATTGCTCAGCATGTCATTTGTGTGTTCACTCCTATTACCCCCAATCTGCCAACAACAGCAACCTTCATATAACCCTGCAGGAGACCTGTCTCACTGACAATAAGCAGAAACAGATAGCAGCAAGCTACTGTTGGGATATCAGTGGGATACAAAGGACAGGGCCTCTAAACCTGCATGCACAAGTCAGTGTGTGTGTGTGTGTGTGTGTGTGTGTGTGTGTGTGTGTGAGGAGGCATTTGACCCATATCCTGCTCTGGGAGGGTAGAAGATGAGGTGTGTGTGTTTGTATTTGTGTGTGTGTGTGTGACTGTGTATGCCATTAGACTTGTCAGACAGGCCGTGCATGGAAACAATTAACCCAAATTAGTGACAGAAGTGTAAGGACATGCAGTATTTATACTTGCGGTTTTGTGAGTAACACTTCTGTCTCGGAGTGCTACAAAGAGCAGTTTAGCGCAAATGTCTCCACCACACCACACCACAGCAGGAAGAGAAAGGTTAAAAGCATAGCAAATCATCGCCACAGCCATGATAGCTTCCATTAAAGCGGTTCCCTAGACGGGCATTAATTCTGTTTCGTATCTATTAACTGAACAGTTAATCTAAGACACAATGCTAATGTTATTCTTAGGCTAGAAGTTGCTATAATAGTCATCTAATCTGAATGAGTATGAACTATATTTACATTGTGGACACTGGCGCAGCGTTGTATCAACAGCTCGTCTCCCAGCGTACTCTGACATAGTTGGCGTGATGACAACACCCACACACACAGTACATCTAGTACTTTACACTCGCTACTGGCATTTGACAGAAAGTAAAGGAGTCACATTTATGCATTAAATACAACATTTCGCACAGATCATTCAGAAGGTAACAATGAAATAAGTCATATTTAATGTACAAATGCACTGAAAAGTTATATAAAGTACAGAAGTATTAGCTGTTGTTAAAATACTCATTGTTGATTAAATTGTTTAGATTATTGGATTATAGCAAGGCAAGATGAATCTTATTTTAGCTACTACATATATGATTAAATACCGGTGGACCAGTCATGATATCTGTCAGGTGAATTTAGTGGAGTAGGGGTCAAAAGTTGCATAAAATAGTCCTCACCTAAACTATCATGAAGCGCAGTAAATGTAATTGAATTGGTTTTCGTCTTGATGATCTAATCTTCCACCTTTCCGTTACTTGGCAGTAAAAATGAGAGAATAAACATGTAAGTCAACAGGCGCACACAAATTGACACAGCGTTGTCAGAGCGCTCAGGAAAACATTTGAACGATCTCACACCCTCTTAATGCGCGCGGGCCAAAGTAAGTAACCTTTTTAGCACGGAGTCGTGAGCCCTTGGCAATGAGCCTGAGGCAATACTGAGTCAACCAGTGGTCAAGGACGGACAGGGAGAGAGAGGCGGAGAGGTGGAGAGAGAGAGAGAGAGAGAGAGACAGGGAGGGAGGGAAACCAGTATCCATTGAGAAGTGAGACAAAGGACGGTGGGGGCCCCCGCCACACTCGAGTGACAACATATAATAGCTCCCCACCAAAAGAAAAAAAAAAATGGGACAAGACCCTCGAGTGACCCACTTTTTCACTTGTTAAGACCAGTGATACTACCAACACTGCACACCGAAACTATCAGCAAGTCACCCATAACTGTGTGAGGCTGTAGGTGTTATGTGAGAAAGAGAAGAGAAAGATGTGTGTGTGTGTGTGTGTGTGTGTCGGCAAAGACAGGGAGGGGCGTGGGAAAGCAGCGTGTGCTCCGGTTCATCTTCACCCCTCTCTGGATCTCTGTCAGCTGTGCCTTCCCTCCCCTTATTTTTATATCTCTCTCACCATTGCAGCATCCGTTATGAATCATTACAGCTGCAACTAATGATTATTTTTTATTGCTGGACGAGCTGCAGTGTATTTTTTGGGTCGCTCAGTGAAGGTGTTTAATCTATGAAATGACAGAAAACTATAAAAAAACCAATATATTCGATTTAGAAAGACGTAGCACAGGCTAAAGCACAAAAACAATCAAGCGAATAGTCAAAAGTAGCAGAAAGAGACTTTTCCCACACCAAATCCAGTCTGGTTGGGTTTTTTTTTGTTTTTTTTGCCCCTTCAGCAAAATTTTGTACTTGTGTGCATCCGAGAGCAACCTGAGAGCTATCTTACCCATGAGAAAAAGATGGTGTGGAGCAATAATAAACAGGTAAGGCAGGCTGTGAGCGCCTTCATGGGGTGATTCAGACTCTAATTGAAGCCATCAATAATACAGCACACGGGTCTCAAAGCGATATGGGGGTTGATCCGCGGTCCACAAATCTTTTTTTACACATACACTCTCCATTGCCTGTAGCATATAATGTCAATTTCTAAAAAACATGATACATTTGGCTATTCTGTTCTTTTCTTTTTCAATCCACACAACAGCATTATAAGCGACAATTCGGGATTAAATTATCGAGCAGAATTTGAAAAGGTTCGCCATTGCACTTTTAACAGATGTGATCCAAATTAGTACCTGCAATATCCAGATTGTTTCTTTAAAAAACCATATGGGACCCAGGCTTGTTTCATTTAAGTCACCAAATGGCACATGTCTTAAATATGCTTTAACAGGCTTTGCCTCCAGAGCGAAATTAACTCTCCGTCTGAAAATACTTCACAGGACTTGTTCTTGTGGCGGTCGCTCTCATGACTGCAAGCCTTTTATGGCCCTTTTTTCATTACTCATCCAATGAGTTTATTTAAAAATCCGTTTTGCCCTCTTTTCGTCTGTCAGTCCATGTTCCACGCCTTAAAATTACCCTAGCAGATCGAAAATAGACATACTCGAACAAACACAGATGAAGACGTGCATGTCTCATGCATGTACGCACTCATATACACACACACACACATATATATATATATATATATATATATATAGACACACACACACTCATATGTGATGTCCCACCCTTGCTGTCGTCTCGGTCAGATGTTCTGCCTGCGATGAATCAGCCTTGCACAGACAAAATGAGTGACTCTGACATCAGTGTAAATATATAGCAGGGCCTTCCTACATTTGACTTAAAAGCATTAGCAGAAGAAGCGTCCAGCCTCAACCACAAATAAACACCCATGTAGAAAATATCCAGATTAATGCAGAAAATAAACACTGGCCAGACAGAAGCTATTAATTCCATGAAAGTCGTTAAATCTTTCCAAATGATGACTCATATTTTCAGATTGCTGCACCAAATCCTGCTTTTCACTTTAAAACATTAAAGCAACACTGCGTACAAGTTGGTATTTTTGTGTTTTAGCACACTCAGTTTCAGAGTGTAATACCATTATGGTAAATATGGACAATTGCACACATGTATTTGGTATGATTACATTACTTAGTAACAAAAACTAGCGAGTCGACAACTTCGCTAACAGCCAAATATCAAGCATGTTCTTGTCCAGCTCCAGTTCTGGCATGACACCACCAAATAAACATTACTGAATGCATTAGCAAAGCAGCCATGTTGTAAAGGGGAAAATCTGGTATTTTTCAAACAGAGTTTTATTCTCATAATTGGGGTTATTTGTCTTATGCTAACTTGCTAATTAAAGCTTTCTAAATGATCTTACATAAATAATTTGAACCCCGCTGGATTAGCTACTGTTGTTTGGTTAGGCGACTGGCAAAAGAGATAGTAGAGACCAAAACAGAGCTAAAAAACACAGTAAATAATAGTCAGGTGACAAGAAGTACAACTCCAAATGAATGTTAACATTGCTCTATATCTGTTGCATGTGTAAATTAGCAACTGTTTTTTGTTTTTTTAAAGATTATTTTTTGGGGCTTTTTATTCCTTTATTGATAGTTCAGCTGAAGATAGACAGGAAGCAGGGGGCAGAGAGAGGGGGAGTGACACGCAGTAAATTAGCCGTCCAATGCGGGATTCGAACTGGGGCCAGCTGCAGCGAGGACTATAGCCTCCACACACAGGGCGGCCGCTTAACCCACTATGCTACCGACCGCCCCCGCAATTGTTTGTTAACAAGTTCGCCACATCAGCTGAAAAGATTAAGTGATATGTTGTGTTTACACCAAGATATTGCAGGTTTAAAAAAAACAAAAAAATCTTCATGAATATTCTGCGAATATTGTTTGCGTTTCTTTCTTAATCAGAGTATCTGTAGGTCTTTTTTCACCAAGGAATCATTTTAACAATTCCTGCTTATCACCTCTTCTCAAATTCTGCCCTGCTTCCACTCTAAAGCGAGTTAAAAATAAGTCGACGGAGTGAGGTGGCACTTTTTTTGTTTTGAGAAAGGAGATAATGGCTTTTTACTGGCAGATAGCTCTTTTCCTCAAGAGGTCTGGCCTTGAGACTAAAACGGCAACAGAAAATGGCCCACAGTCAATACCAATCTATCCACTTGAACTGGATAACACCATTTAACCTCGATATAGCCACTATTATGTTTAATGTAACCTCTCATGCTCTAAAATATATCGCCTGTTACTGTAAATCTGATGGTTTGACATGCTTCAATAGTGACATTCAGAGAAGTGTCCTTCAGACCCTCTGCAAAAGCTTTAATGTGTCATTTCATTTCTTTTAAATGCATGAGCATGCACATATACATCTGACTGGTTTGCAGTACTTATAAGGGTAATCTGATACTCAGAAATAAAGACGTGCATAGCACAAGAGAAAAGCTGAAGCGATGAAAGTGAGGACAGGTTTGCAGATTCGTCGCAGAATCAGCTGCACATGTTCAAATCTCCTCAGTTGGAGAGAGACGACATAAGCCAGCTAGTCTCTGATCGCCAGCACAGCACATGAAAAATGAAACGCAACATTGCCAGCTAATTCACTTATATAAGAGCCTCAACTGAGATGTGAATTTGAAAGTACAGTGAGAGAGAAATGGACGAAGAATAAACACAGAAGCATCTGGCAGGAGAGCAGAGAATGCGACTCATAAATGTCCATATTTTATTGTCTAGTGAAAGCCTGTACATTTTAAATCATCCTTTGTATTTCAGCCAAAAAGTACAAATACATTAACATGACATAAAATCTAAACGACACTGCAATTAGACTTGTATATACTCTAGGCTACAAGCCATTTTTTATATCACAGTGGATTTCTCAGACGCCCCTGTACCACAAACTATGTTGCAGTATTTAACACACTCAGACACACTCACAGGCGATGCAGATTTATTGGCTATAATCAACACTCCGCTGACAGAAGAAGGGATGTAATTCTCCTGCTGTATTTCTGGAAACATGCCATTTCAGTTTTCAATCTTGAGTCCAGACAGAGCCTGGCTGTTTGGCACTTACACTTCGCGTGCATCACAATTCAACGCAGTACATGTGTTTCAGTGAGTATATGCGTCTCTCCTGAATGGCATTGGAGAGCTTCAGGCACACACACACACACACATGCATTTTGTCTTTCTCAATCTTAGTCTATTTAACCTCCAGTTCTTGTCTTTCGCATGTGACTGACAGTTAATGCACTAGCGCTGCTTTTCTGTGACTGACAGGCCAACTGATGGCAGGGCAAACAGCATCGACCAGAGGGCAATACATGCTTATCAAAGCCAGTAACAAGGAAGATGATGCTCTGATCGTCATCAGAGGTTGGAATTATTGATTGATTCACATATCTAGCTTCACCACTTACTAACAATCTTAAGATCACAAACTCCATATAATCTTACCATGCTGCTAATAGGGCAAACTCACTATGTGTGTATTCCTTGTGTTATAGTGTGACAAAGAAACCCACTACGTGGTGCTAGATAGTATGGGAGTGTGTTCAGACTGAATATGGATCCTGTTTTACATTTTATTAGCCTGTCAGTGAAACGAACGGCACAGTTGGATGCAAATTCACCTTAGGCGACACAAAATGAAGTTTGAAGTTACACAAAAATTTATAACTCTGTCCCTAAACATACAAAACAGATCTGGGATGCAAAACAAACTCTGGTGAAGTCTCTGCAGCAATAGGTCGCTAGTTCAACATCTGTAATACCAAGATTTAGTTGTTGTTTGCTAAATGCATGTTGGACAATCATTAACAAACATGTTTTTATATTAAACTTCTTGTCTGGTAAAACATAAAAAACAAACTGTAAATATATCCAATCCAATCCAATATGTTTTTGGGGCAGCTCGTAATAGTTAGGGGAGTGGAGATCATAATAAAGGGTGCATTTTCCAAAGAATGTGTTTTATGTGAACTTATTTATTAATCTGTTGTTGGCTTCCTGAAATCTTTATATATAATATATATATTTTTTAGACAGGAGGCACAGGCAGGAGTGTCCATTCTTTATCCTGTCAATGATTAGAAGCTAAAGGAGCTCAAACTGTGTTTTCACTGTAACTTTAAGCTCATTTGGGCCGAGAAAGGGCAGCTAAAGGCCAAAGTGTGTTCTGGACTTTATGTACATTACAGAACAGTGAAGCTCTAAGTGACAAATTATGCAGTTATCCGTCACAAGACTCACAGATTTCACAGAGAGAATGAGACAGGGGGGGGGGGGGGGCACTTCTGTTGAATCAACAGTATGTCCAGCACAGCTGCATGAAGCTTTGGGATGATTATATACACACTCATAATCCAAAAATCTCACTTGAGCTCTCCCCCCGAACACACACACACACACACACACACACACACACACACACACACACACACACACACTTCCATAAAACGAACACATCTGTTTCTCCGTGTGAACGAACAGAGGGCGAGATGCCACGATGAGTCTGCCAGAGGAGAATCCGATTCTGTCCGTGTTGTGTTTTGCACTGAAGCCATCCCTACCTTGGCAGGATAATTCAATTCATTACGACTAATTGTGTCGGCGTAAAACACTAGAAGTTTCCACTGTGTGGAGAACTGCATCTCCTCGCACAGTCGGGGCCATCTGTTTGGTTTTCTGGAAGCCTTCTCTCTTCAGGAGACAGAGCAAAGATGGCAGGGAGCTGCTTTTTTTTATGTGTTAAACAACCAGCTTGAAGATCATACGCCTAATGTTATTATTGCTTCAGGTGTGAATCTTTTTCATCCATTTCCAACCACCAAAACAAAATATACTGTATCCTATCTAGTGCTGATTTACAAAATCCTGAAAATGCAGCTGCTTTTGTTCAACTACAGCTGATTGTGGCTTGAAGAGCAAGGTGAAAACTTGTGTGAAGGGTAGTTTCAGTCACCACCATGATACTTTCATCTCACACAGATTTATAGAGGTCTTCTGATGGGCGCCCTAACCATGGATTCACTTAAGTAATCAATAGTAGTTATGAATATCTCTTGGCGTGGCACTACAGTAATAAAATTATTCCACTTTCCTCCGGTCTGAAGAGCAGACTGTGGGCACAACAGGCCCTCGTATAGATCACTGCTCTCTGTTTTCAATACAAGGTCACTCACAAGGCAAACTGGCACACCCACACACACACACACACACACAATTAATACGACACACTTGTGCCCACACATTAACAGACAGACATCATCAGCAGCAGGGAGTGGCATCCCCTCTGTGGCCTGTGCACATGAGGAAAGAAGCTTTCAAAGAAACACAGAACATCATTTCCACTGAGGGCGAGTGTGTGGTTTATATTACCAGGGAACCCGACTAAAGAGCAGCGTCTTCTTCTTCTCTACTGCGTTTTAAGTCAAGATCCCATGACATGGCTTAAAGAGGGAGGAAGAGTTTGTAGAGTAGATAGTGCTGGGTGTGAGGTTTTCTGTGTGTGTGTGTGTGTGTGTGTGTGTGTGTGTGTGTGCGTTAGTGCGAACGACGCCAAAGCTTCTCCGGTGACACAGGGATTCCTTGAGATACCTCGTCCTCTGGCCACCGTCCAAGCCACTGCAGAGAGGGAGGCGGGGGCAACACCATGTCAATCATTTGTCACAGCACTGCGGCTGCTCTTTATCCCTTTTAGGACATTCAGACAGTGACGTGTTCTTCTGTGGACATCTACCGTGGGTGTCCAATAATCAACTCAAGCAGAATCTATCCTCCAATCCAGAAAAAAAGGTATTTTTTTTACACATATGTCAACAGAAAATACAAAAACACAATCGAATTGAAGCCATTTGTGGTTTCAGTTCGTGGTGCTCTTACCTAAATTTGTTCTTCTTTACACTCATCATCAGCTGCTACCAGACATTGCTTGTAAGTGATTGTTTTGCGGGCACTGAGCTGTAGGCTATGAGATTATTTACAGATTAAAGTCAGAGCAAACAGCCTTTGCCTAGATAAATCCAACATCAAACCTTACACCTCAATGACAATAATGGTCAGCACTGAGGTAAGGCCGAGCTATGCAAACACAAAGACGTCACGCGGTGGTGGGAAAGTCTCACTCAAGTTGCACAATAATAGCTTAGTTGCAGGTATTACTGCAGGTGTGACTCATGGTAACTGCACCACGACTTTTCTTGTCTTGCTGCTGTGTTTGTCCCACTCTTCAGTCGTAAATGTCAAGTTTTTAAGACAACACTGGGAGAAGATGTTCAGATATCATGGATAAACATCCTATTTTAGAACATAACACACAGTGGAAGTTTAACAGACAATGTAACATCACTGAATATGTTTGTGATGTTTGATTTCTTGTTCATCTCAGTACTTGTGGCTTTAGGCCAGGGCACGTTTTAGTCTAATCTGTCTCCTGAGCTTTGGTTAATGAATATATGTATGCATTTAAAACAACAACAACACTTTATTGGCATTTCCCCTAAGTCAGATTTGTTTGGGCACACATTTGCCTCTACCCATTATCGTGTTCTTACATCCTTCTTTCAAAAACCTATAGCTGAAAAGACAAGAAATGTGTTTTTCACGCAAAAATGGCAAATATGCTTCTTTTTTCAGCATCTCACGTGATAGGATTTGCTGCTTTGAGACATATTTTTTTTGCTTTTTAACTGTAAAAACAGACAACAGCAAATTAAAGAGTGCGAAATTTTTTCTTTGCATCTTATAGTTGAAACCTTAGATGTGTTACTGCCATAGGATCAGACCGTGCTGCCCTGCTGAGTCGCTCTGGCATTTCTCAGATCACTACCTAGATTTCCATTATACTGTAGATATTGGTTTACCCATCAGATTAGGGTGTAAGCGTGCGGCAGCATGTGCACGTCCGCTTGTGTGAATGAACGTGCGCGTGGACATAGTAGGCTGACTACTGGGTGGGGAGTGGGGGAATATGACACCCTGTGTCACGACAGTCAGTTTCTAGTTTTGCAACAAGTGGGCTGCGGCATCAATAATGGATGAAACAGAGAAGGGATTAGACAGGGAGGCAGAGTGGTGCACGCACGTGAACAAACATGCCCTTCCATCAAAATTCAGCAGTCAGTTAGTGCGTATGTATTCAGCTCTACATGTTTGTTTCTAAATATCAGATCATGTAGGGGCACAGAAGGAGACGTAGAACAGAGACGTAGAGGGAATTAGAAATGCTTGCAGGAGTTTGCCTTCCTCTGGTTTTATATTGTTGGACAGACGCGCACGCAGCACAAATTTAACAAGGCTAAGTAAAGCAAATCTACTGTACTGTTCTCCATACAGATGTGACTGGGAAAATACTTCTGGAGTTGTCACTCCAAGCCAATCACAACCACTTTCGCCCTGAGCAGGCTCTGCCATTTATAGGTCTATAAAGTGGGACAAAACGACAGAGAGCTGCGGCGACAATGACACAGGAAGATATGTAAAACTGGAGCAGTCGGAAAGAGAGAGAGAGAGAGAGAAAAAAAAAACAGGGTGAGAGCAAGAGCAAAAGAGCTGACAAAAGAAGAAGAAGAGTAAAGCACAGAGCTTTAGTTAAATGAGACTTGTTTTGATCATGTGGACACCATGTGGACGCTACAGAGGAAGCTCCGAATCCCACAACAAAGCAGCACATGAGGAATCACTTCATAGTCTTCCGAACATCCACAAACAGCTCTGTTACTTAATTTAGTGCTTTTAAACACAGAGGAACATAATCAGTCAAGTCAGGTGATCCAAGTTCTCAAGTCAGCTGGCCAGTTTCACATTTTACCACAGAGCCGTCGAAAGGTTTTTCTTCCGGTCTGATTTGTGACGCGTTAATAACAGCTTAGCATGTGCTTAGGTCTGAGTCAAATTTCCCATTTGGCTTGTAGCCATCTCAGCCAATGTATCAACCCTAGAGCAAACATCACACGCCTTCAGTACGGCCCTTTTGTCTTCCACTCAAGGTTATTTGCACAAGGTTTCTGTTGAGGACTTACAGATTGCTTGCCTAACCAGAAAATTGCATAACTCTGGGAGAAACTATCCATGGTGGTTTTTAAGCAAAGTTAAGCCTCTGTATCATTTAGAAGTTATGTAAAGCATCTTCAACTTCAGAATGTGTTTAAAGTGCTTTGCCGAGAGGAGGGGAAAGGTTGAGCTGAAAAAGCCAGAGAGTTCTCGTCTCCATATTGCTCCCGGGCAAAGTAATGTAGGAGGAGAATCAGGCTTCTGGATTCTGCCGCCTGTCAGTAGAAAAGAGGTCTAACAATGGAGTGAAGCAGAAAGACAGAAAGGGACAATACAGCTGAGGAGAAAGGGGCTTTTTAAAATTCTGAGTGGCTGTGAAAAGCCTCGGCATCACACTTTTACTGACAGATTTGTGCGAGATGAGCGATTTCCCATTCACGTTTTTGTTTTTCGCCAACATGCTCAGGATCACATTCAGATTCATGTAAAACTCAGACGCTGTGACGGATTTGATACAACAACGATTGTTTCTGTCCTGAGAGAATGAAAACACATTCGCCAACTGTCCCGTTTATGTCTTCGCTGACAAGTGTAGTCTCTGGGCAAACTTCAAAATCAGTTGTCACGGCCAAATTGGGCTTAAAAATCATCCCTTTATATTGTGTAGTGTGCTCCAGGCTGAAAAGCATTGAGCGAAAGAGGCAGGCAGAGAGAGAGAAATGGTCAGGGGGATAGAGAAAGGGATATTAAGTGACATAAAAGAGATATCACAGAAGGAGGGATGTTACCGAAGGGCATTCGGAGAGGAGATGGAGGAAGGGGAGGGGAGGCCGATCGCAACATGAAATCTGATCTTCCCCAGGAGCCTACAGTTATCCAGTCCCTCTGCAACCGGCGGCTCAACAAACAACAGACAATAAAAAGGAGCCAGAGTCGGAGAAAACCTAATGGAAATAAACTCTCTTTTCACATCTGATGAAGTCTTTTTTTTTTCCTGCATGTTTTTGACATTTAACAAATGTCTGTTCAGACGGGACGGGATTCTGCTCTACTTCAAAAATCGATCGGGCCACAGTGGCTTTCTCTCCCACTCCTGTCTCCTCCCTCCATCTGTGCACCTCCATCCTCCATCTACAGAATCTACCCCTGAATCCATATGCATCTGTTGGAGTCATATCTACCACGTTCACTTAATGACCCGTTATGTTCACAACTTTCTAAGTGGAGATCCGTGTGACCAACATCCAACATATTCTTGTTCCTATTATGAGATGAGACGTTGAAGAAAAAAAAACATAAAAATGACTTTTTGAAAAATGAGCGAGGCCACGTCCATTTTTATTTGTCAGTCACCTAGCAACGGTGTTTTCATGACTTATTACACATTGTACACTTGACCTCCTTCTTTCCGTGCTCCCGCTTTAGACAACACGCATTCCACAAAACTCCATCTCAATCACTTTCACAGACTCCTGCCTTCATTCACACACTCGATTTTTTTTCAACACATCTGTTCTTCTGTGTGCAGGACAAAGCGTCCTGTGTGCATCCTTCACACTTTCAACCCGACAAAACGTGCCGAAGAGTCACAAAAGATGCCTTGTCCCCCTCCCTTAAGAAATAGATGAACTGAAAAAATAGCTCTAAAATCAATCCGGTGCGATTCTTCTTCTCAACTCCAGCCGTTTCCGCTGACTCTCGTCCATAGAACCTCGCCACACATAAGTATACATCTGTAATGTTAATCAACAGCCAGCGACGTCACTCATTTGCTTGATAATGTGTCATTTTTATAGCATAGATGTCTTATTCTGCTCTCTCTCTCTCTCTCTGTGGAAACTTATCTGCTTCTGTGTCTCTTTCTCTAACTCACTTACCCGCCAAAGCGCACACACACACACACACACACACACACACACACACACACACACACACACACACACACACACACCTCTAAAAGCCCAGGCAGTCTGAACTGTGTGCCATTTATTGAGCAAACTCATCCAGCTGGCCAGTGCAAACACAGTCCAATAACAAAAAGCCAGAGGGAGGAGAGAAAGAGAGAGAGAGTTGATGGGTCCAAAGGAGGCAGAAGGTCCAGAGTGTAACAGCAAAGGTAGATGAAGGACTGGCCGGCTGTAATGAGTTCTTTGCTTTGTTGTGTATGTGGGTGTGTGTTTGTGTTTGTGCAAGCGAGGGTTTTTTAACAATGTACAAACCCTGTCTGTGCTGAAAATGATTTATCAGATTCAAAAGTATTTAATCCGTTACGAAACATTCAACAAATCAGACTAGAAGTGGAGAGAGAATCTGGACTGGAGGAAGATTGGTTGATCTGTAACAGTCATACAGCGATAACCTCGGGTCTTTGGAAAGAATTCAGCTGACTGAGGTAGATTAGATACTTTGTAACCCTCAAGTTAAAATCAGCTCAGATGTAGAGAGGTCTATGTTGGAGACCAGCGAGGTAATCATGGCATCGTGGCCACGGCAGAAGGTAATACACGTTTAATGAAGAACATCTTTGTCGATGGAATTGACTGCTCTTTTCTCTAGAATCTATTTTGCTGGTGTAAGATACTGTAAACAAAAACAGAAATGGTTACTGACCGAGCCTCCAACGACTGGATAGTTAAAAGTATTGCTAAATCTACAGGGGGTTTAAATATTCTCGCAATACTGGGAAAAATGGATTGTGTTTGTGGCCTCGCAGGATAATTCATCAGTATACCATTCAGTACCGTCTGTATGACTACACAGGTGACCCGTTAAGTCTCAGAAATCCATCAAACTTTCAAACTTCCTAGCGTGATACCTCTGGATCAGGAGCTCTGTTATTTTTAAAGAAGTACAGTAGCTTGTGTAAAATAAGGTGAGCTTAAGTTGTAGGTGCACGCGGTGAGTTTTAATAAAGCCGATCATTTGTGTTGTTTCTGCTTACTGAGCATCCTGTCTGCATCCATGCTTGCGTGATTGAGTACGAGACACAGACAGAGAGAGCCTGAGAGAGCGTATGTGCCAGCACGCTTCCTGTCTGGCAGAGGGGAAGAGGACAAGGTGTCTCATCCTGTGGCTCTTCATCATGTGCAGCTACAAAAAGCTAATAAGGTCTGAGGCGCTTCTTCCCTCCCTCTCCTTGCAGCCTTTCAGCTTTCGCTGTGGAAACGACTCGGGGCATTTTTCTGTCCCCACAGGAGTGCACTTATGACTCCTCTTCGAGCGAAGAAGAAAAAAAAAAGAGAGGGAGTCCCCACGCTGGATATTATAAGCTTCCAAGGATTTAATGAGGCAATGTTTTGACCATTAAGCATTTTGTGCTGCATCTGCGTCCAGCTGGGGTTGGCTGTGAAACACGACTTCTCTGCCTCTCTTCTAGAAGCCAGAATACAATTCAAAGATGATACAAGTGTGAAATATCTCTAATAATTGGCAGAATGTAGCTATAGCAGTGGTCATTACAAGACAATATATAAAGACTTGTGCTTTTGATATCAAGGATTTCAAGGATATTCAAGAAGACATCCTACGTAAACCCTCAGTGACCCACACACCTTACTACTGACAGTAAGGCGAGGTAACTCCACTAAAGTCCAACTAAACCCATTTTCCGAAGAATCATAAGCTTTAAACTGCCTGTCCACACACACACACACACACTTCAGCTGCACACATTGAACATACATGTGCAATGAGTGCACGATGGGCAAACAGACAGACAGGGGAAGAAACGCAGAAATGTAGAATAGCTGGAGGAAAAGAAGAGAGAAAACAAAAAGGCTGGAAGAGAATCAGCCGTGCAGACGCAGGGGAATAGACTCGACAGTCTATACTGGTCTGTAACAAGCCGGCTGCTGACATTTGGCATTGATTGCGTTGTTTTATAGGCATTCGTCAGTTAAACCCCCTATTGGACAATTACAGAGAGAGCCTGCTTGCTCCTGCAGGGGGGGTCGTGACTTTGATCTCTCCCTGCTTTTCCCCTTTACTTGGTGGAAAACCCACGGAAACAAAGGCGGAAAGGTGATGGACCTCTAATTGGCTCTGAGCTAAAGGAAACTAGAAGCAGCTGTCTGAATGGAGCTTGGATGGAGAGAAATAGCTAAAGAAAGGAAGGGAAATGGGAAAAGGCCGGATTGTGTGGAGATTGAATCCTTTTTATTGTGGCTAATTTTCATGCCAGGTCACTATCATTTCTATATAAACTATTACGCATACATGCCAGGTCTGTGCATGATGATAATCCCAGCTGTGATATATAGGACATGAAATGGTAATCTGATTGTTCACCAGTTTCTAATTCCCAGACTAAAGAATGGAGATTAAGTCTTACATGTTTGGATGATTAGACAGATTTCTGTTTCCCTCTAATATAGAAAATCAGTTGTACAAATCCACCTTAATTTATCTAAATGAATTTCATATTTGTATACATTTATGGTCCACAGTATGTGTATTAATACTAACTAACCCACCCTGAGGGCTCAGATTATATCATGTCTGATAATACTGCTGTCAAAAAGATGCAAACATTTGGTTAAACCTGTATCTTATGTTTTAGATATCTTTAATTCTGTGTTGTTGCTGTAACACTTCCATAAAGTTGGGGGATTCGCGACAGACAGATTAAGAAAAGATAGGCAGACACATCCTGACCTTTAGTCACTTACATATGTGGGTCAAGAGCCTCGAACACCGGATCCTACACTTCCCATGATGCAGTGGCCGACTGATTAAAGTCTTTAATGTCTGACAGAACTCCTCCAGAGCCAGAAGAAAGACATACATCTGTTTATAGTGTTGACATGTAAAATAGGTGCAATGCTCCTTTAATGTCGTCCAAACCAGAGCTCCAGTAATTCTGGACAAATTTCTCTCTAAGAGCCTTTTGGGTCATTCAGATATTAATCTTCATAGACGCCACGTTGCCCTGTGGTCTCAACCATTGAGACCATAAACCAGGTCTTTCTTTCCATCCCACCCCCCAACCTTAACCCAGTCCCTTAGAGAGCTGGCTGTGATTAACGACCCGTGCAGCTAAGCTAGAAAAACCAGAAAACACACACCGGCAAGAACTTCCACTATAAGGCCAAAGGCCTGCGGTTAGTGGTGGACACTAACTAGCACGGTTTCCCTGCACCGTGGCCAATCCAGATGACGAGCACAGCGACTGCGACAACATGGACCATAGTTAACCAGAGAGCCAAGATGGCCGCTGTTCAAAAAAAAGGCAGGCAGTTAAGACATGGGGAGAAACAAGTCACCAGAATTTATGCAAGGGATTTTCCAAGGTTTTTTTCCCTTCTTTTTTTTTTTTTTTTTCTACAAGAGATGTCGGTCACCAGAGGAAAGACTGTGGCTGGATGTTTGGCAAAAGAAGTACACAAGCGCACACACACACACACACACACACACACACACACACACACAAAAAAGAGAAGAAATAAACAGAAGCAGAGAAGAGTAATTACTCTTTGGAGGGCTGCGAGTTTGTGTTTATGTGCGTTTGTATTTGCATGTCTGTCTGCAGGGTCCAGTTCTGATCATCCAATCTGCTTCTCCTAACCCAAAGGTTAGCTTCGATGTCCGAAAAAATCTCCCCTAGGCCTCTGACTAATGGACAGTGTCTACACACACACACACACCATCCTCAAAGTGGTTTTTCCACACACACACACACACACACATGCACGTAGAGGTCCATGTTTCAGTGTAGGGCTGAAACCACCAAACCGAGCCAGGCAGTTTGACTCTCACTGGGTACATGCTGGAGCTGCTCCACCCTCCCGCCCGCTGCCAACCGAGCAACGCCACGCCGGCCTCGGTGCCAGGCTGGACTTCTACTGCAGGACAAGACAAGATTGAATGCCACACTCTGAAATACACACCGAGAAGCAAAACACGTCGTCTACCCACATTAGATTTATGAGTGTTTAAATTTGAATCATTCAGCTTTTTGTGGCAGAGTATTTTGGAACATAAGCATGCAGTTAAGTTTAGTCATTTGGTGTGTGGTGACAGAAATGTTTGGATCTTACAGACGAGTAACAACTAACTCGGAACTTGAATAAGTAATCAGGCTTTTCACTTTTTTGTTTTCTCCTCAGAAAGGAAGTTGTCTTCTTTCCCAACTGGTCCCAGCAAAAAAAAAAAAAAAAGGGGAACAAAGGGGTCGTTTTTTAGCCTGCGTAATTGGTCCGAGCAGGTTGCACCAGCCCAATGAAAGGCTGAGCTGAGCACCCAGCTGGCAAGAGAGGCAGATCCACCCCCCTCCCCAACTCCACCTCCACCACTTCTTCTTCTTCTTCTTCTTCTTCTTCTATCCTTTCCTCTCCAACACTCGGGGCCTGACTGTGAGCCCGAGGTAACTGAGGCTTTCACTGCCAAACTCACTCAGCGGCACAGACTGAACAAGTCTTTTTAGGAGCTACAGTCCACCCCCCACCCCCCTTTCCCTCCCCCTCTCTCAGTGTGAAAAAGGGGTCATTGTGCCACGCCGGACTACTGTAAATCACGTGGGGTTGGCCCGGAGGTAGAACTGACAAAATCTGTCTCAGTGTCTCGTGAGCCGTCTTTACCCATCACGCCTTTTCATCTGCTACACCCCCTCTTTCGTACACACATACACGCATGGTAATACATGCTGAATCACATGCGGCACATGCACACAAAAAGGCTCAAAGTGGAACATAAACAGCCTGAGATTCTCTCGTCGCCATCTGATCGCTTGTTGCGGGATTTACACTTGCTCAGAAAATACACACACACACACACACACACACACACATACACGTGCGTAACACTCAATTGTGATTTCCTAGAAAGTAAGGAAGTGTAAGTCTGTAAGTTAAGCAACTAATATTCTTAGCAAAATACCCAGAAACACACCGAGTGGCAGTGATGACGTCATCCGATTTAATCTGCAAAGGTCCCCTCAGGACACCAAGCCCGCTTCACATAATACATACAACAACACACACACACACACACACACACACACACACACACACATACACACACCCTCCCCAGTTAGGAGGAGATGTATAGGTTATATAGGGCTGAAATTTGACTTGCCTTTTTAGACTTTTGAGTCACTTTAGTAAACATTAGTATTTCATGACTCATCTTTCTCATGCATTCATTCCTTCCAAAGTTGTTCGATTGAACGATTTACCTTGTGTAGCTTCTGTACGTCCAGATAGCATTTAAAATTCAACTTGTTTCTTTGAAATGAAACTGAAAATCCACAGAAAAAGCCCCTACGAAAACCATCAGTCAAACTAAACTTGTCTCGGTTTCAACCTCCACCCCTAGATGTGTTTTTGACCCGCTCATCACAAACACCAAGGCTTAATATGCATTAATATGATGTTTTAATAAAAAAACAAACATTTAATCTATTAAATGAAGTGATAAACAACCCTTAGACCATAGACGAGGAAAAGGGAGCAAGAGGTTATACCTGCCTAAAAATAAAGCTGCTGACAGGATCCAGCTGAGGGAGGTGGAGTTTGTGGACAATACATCCATTGAAGCTTTCTTAGGTCTGTCCTGCTTTGGCATCCCCTCCCTCACAGACACAAACCCACAGGTATTCCCTGGTTTAGAGGGACATTTCCCTTCAAATGAATCAATGGAAAGAGCGTATGTTGAAACATTTCTGGTTACCACCCGTTTACTTTAAATGAAGTTAGTGAAAGCTCCCTTTCTTCAATGGGCTGACCTCACCCAAACCTTCAGCGAGTGGTATGTGTGAGGTTTGGTTTTGATCTGAAGTCACCCTTCCACAAATCTGATGCCTCACCCACTTTTCCCGACAGTCCTGTTTGTAAGAAACGTTTCATTGCTCTGTTGATTTCATTTTATCACACTTTCTTCTGTGACTATGAACTCGGGCGCAAATTAATGAGACTTTTCGGCACTTTTGCAGAGGCTTGCTCGCAGGAAGAGATGAAAAACGGAGCCGTGGTGATGTGAAAGGGACTTGTCAGTCGCCATAACTCGACGTGGCGCTTGACGTAACATTGCTCACGTTTGTTCAGTTCAGTTCAAAAGGGAAAGGTTGGCAGCTAAAGGATGTGCCTCCAAACATGTTACATTTATTTTTTCACAAGCCTAGTTTTAACTCGTGGAGCGTCTCCGCTTCCCGAACCGAATAACGCTCGAGGGAAGATATCTTCATTTGAATATCTTTCACTCATTTTGTCTTTTTGATTTTCTGTCGTAGTCTCAAAGACCTGCTCATCTCCGCTGAGCATGTACACCTTTCATCCTGAACCCACACCAAATCAACAAAACACACCAGAGAGCAAATACTACTGCTGAAGAGAAGAGAAGAGAAGAGAAGATAATGTGATTCTTCCAGACCGGGGTCAACCACTGGCATCCTCCCACTACGATCCGGTATCTCAACCTACAAAACAGCAACATAAGTGCACACCTATCGCTGAAGGCAAAGCAGCCTCAAGGTATAAGAGTAAACATCAAGTGTGTGTGTGTGTGTGTGTGTCTTTGTGTGTGAGCCTGACTCTGTGTGTTTCTGTTACGCAACGGGAGAGTTCTTCCCATCTGTGCCTCTCTGCAGCCCCCGCATCCCTGACCAATGAAGCGAGAAACGACAGCTCTGCCTTGCACTCTGCCTTCCTCACAACACCGACCCACTCTTCATTATTATCATCCGCCGCCCACCAAAAACACACTCAAAACTATTTTTCCCCTTCTTCTTCTTCTTTCTCTCCTTTCTGGTTGGCTGAAACTATGCACCACCACCATGCGGGAGGGGGGGCTCAAAATGATGCAATATTCATCGTTCATCATCACCTTCACTGTGAACATCATTGCCTGCCCTGTCTGCCCCTCGGCTTAAACCCCGGCTAGAAAACAAGACCACTCTGCAGGGTGTCTAACCAACATTTTACTTCTTTATGCTCAAATTCCAGATTATCCCAATAAATGCATGACTGTCTACACAACACATCCACCCCCCCCCAACTCATCCTCCATCATCTCTGTCCCTGCTCTTCCGGCTCGCCTAACTCCCCACAGGGCTCAATGTTGTGGAAAAGATGTTAAAACAAAGAGAGCAGACAGTGCAGTGATAATCCTAAACATAGCAGCTGGGGAATTAGCCAGCCATTTGCCTGGGACTCGCTGTCTAGGTTTGATGCGAACTATGCACAATCTTAATTGCTGTTAGAATTAACAGCTCGCATTATACCTCGCTGTCGTCATCGGGGAGGGAATGGTAATTAAAAGGGAAGACGTCTTCCACTTTTCCCTGCAAATATCTCAGATGGTTTTTTTTCTCTCCGGACAGGATGTGATCCTGCACTTTGATGAACGCATCCTGTCTGGAAAAACATTTTAGTTGATTCCACCAGGGCCACTGTGTCAGTTCGCTCTATTCAAATAAATGAATTATAGATGCACAGAGACCTGTTCTCTGTTCGGGATATTTAGGCAATGAGCGGGATCGGGTTTCAGACGGTAATGCTACCCAGAATGATGACAGTAATGTCTTTGTCTTTGCACTGAATCACATATAACAACAGCAATACAATAATGATATCAATCCTTCATATTATTTAAATTAGCTACAACTTTATTGAGCAGCGTTGGCATCTGTCGTCCAAAAGGCAATAAACATGGCCTCTGTTGGCACGTTTTCCCTCTTTCGCTATCTATCTTCACTACTACTTCTCTCCTTCCAAGTTCATCCTGGCACAGGATGCATGCACCCCATCGCCTGTCTGGTCCAGCATGGCACCAGTCCCAAATATGTTGCAATATAGCTGGCACTAAAAATGGGCACAACTGAAGCAAACTCCCCTTTTATAAGCACTCAGTGTCTAAAGATTACGTCAAATATTTGAACTACCCAAGCAGTGTTTGCTTGTGACCATGCACAGCATCTAGAATGGAAATTGTAACGAGTAGTACAGCAAACTAAGCCCCCCCCACCCACTTTAATGTGCTTCTTTGTGCACCACAATACACTGCTGTTGGGCTTGAGCCTGGTAGTCAAGTTAGGCTCATGCCCGTGTCTTTATCTCCAGGCTACACATCTATCTGCTTGCTGCTCTTCTATTACAGGTGTCGCGGCTTGAAGTCTGCAATTTAGTGGTTAGGGATACTGCGGATAATTGTTTGGAGATTAGAGCGGATTTCTTTTGTCCTGGTCTGCGCTAAAAGCTGGTGAAGAGTTTCGGGGGGGAACTGTCTCGTGCTCGTCGGTCACGTTTCAGGCAATAAGTGAGACAGGCCGGGGCAGACAGACACCTGTGATTGGAATTCCATACTCAGAGCCACAGGAGTTGTCTGAGGAAGGCTAGACCTGCAGTTTCAACCCAGACTGAGCGCATTTATTGTTCACCCACCCCGACCGACATTCCAGAAATAAGCAGAGGTGGATCTTTCATCTGTCTCCCACACAAGGCCATCCAAAGGACACACTTGGGCCTGCGTGGTTGCGTGCGCGCACACACACACACACACAATCACGCGCATTGCTATCAATCACGTTTGGCTGCTTTGTGGTTTTCAAGAGGAAAAACACATTAGGTGGAGAAGAGGCTGAAATGCAAAAGAATGAATGTCAACATAATTCCAGCATGACTAAATTACACTCACTCGGCCTTTCATTCATTTTGACTTCCTCCACACGCAACCAGGGATACTCTGTTTCAGCGTGAGCTCTGAATTGTCTTTTGCAAGCCAGCCCAGCTACTCTCCACCACAACAAACGTTAGAGAAAGAGCAGCCACCACTCACCTAGGTGGTCTCCATGGAAACTGTTGTCGTGGGATGTTCTACCATGGGGCAGGAGGTCATGATGGGCAGCAGGTGGCCAGATTTGACCAGTCTTGCGAACGCTCACAATAGTGGCTTCCGACATGACCACATGGCCTCCCTGCTGCCGGTGGTGACGCTTCTGGGACTGCGGCGTCGGAGGGCTGCTGCTGTCGAAGGAGTGCTGGGAATTCTGGGAGTTTTGGGACGGCGACCGGCTCTTTTCTCTAAAGGGTCGACGGAAGGCCGTGGTGGGGCTCGGTGAGACGTGGCTGGACTGGCCTGAGGAGAAGTCCTCCTCGCTGGACGTCAAGTTCTCATTGGAGCTGCAGTCTGGCGTGTAGCCGCCGCCTCCACCCACATCCTCAAAGCTCCCCGGGGAGTAGGAGCGGCGTGGCCAGGTCAGGAGGTGGTCATCACCACCCCCAAGGTCTCTCATTGTGACTCCACCAACACCACCACCTCCACTACTACCGCCACTTCTCCCATCTCCACCGCCGCCTTCACCCATCATCACCCCACCAACATAGACACTAGAGTAGGCTTGGAACTCGGAGGGCTGCCAAGGTGGGGGTGGAGGTTTGCCACCATTTGCCCTCCCTGAATGTCGCTGGTTGGGTTCTCCATCTTCATACTCCGCATCATAGCCGCACGTGCTCTCAGTGGACCGACCTCTATACACCGGTCTGGCACGGAGCTCCCCTGCCACCGTTGCCAGGTTACCTGGGAGGGAGTGAAGGGACCTCTTTCGCTCCATCTGCATGGCCTGGCTGCCCAGGGTGCTGATCTTGTCAGAGACGTCACGGTCGTTGACCCTGACCAGACCCCTCTCGTGATGGAATTCCATGTTGGAGTAGAACGGTGGCGGTGGCGGGGGCAGCTGCTTCTCCTGGCCCTTGGCTACGTCGCCTGCAGAGTGAGAGTTGGCCCGTTTGATTCTCTCAAAGTTGGACCTAAGAGCTGCCACGCCAAGTCCCATCCCCAGCTTGTCCTTGGGGTCAGAGGGCAGCTCCTTGTCTGGGGGCGGGAGGTTGGGCCTGCGGGGGGAGACGGAGATGCCGCCTCTCTGTTTTGACGGCGAGAGTCCATCTAGGTTGTCGCAGGATGTCGACTCGGCCTGTTGGGGTACCTCAAAGGCTGACTCCAGGCCGTCTCCGTGGGAGGCCGACTTCCTTGCTGGTGGAGGCCTGGGTTTGGACCTGCCAGCTCCATCTCCAAGTGCCTGATAACGACTCCTATCTCCAACACCCCCACAACCAGCCCCGTATCCTCCACCACCACCTCCTCCTCCTCCTCCTCCTCCTCCTACTACTACTCCAACTCCACCGGTCTCCTGCATGTGAGGCTGCTGAGACTGGCACTCGGCTCCCTGTGTGGCCGCGTCAACCCCCTCATTCAGCGGCGTCTTCCTGAAGCCCCACCGCTGCTTGTCATAGCTCTTCCTCTCTTTGGCCAGGAGGGTCTGCAGGTAGATCATGCGGAAGCGTTCCTTGTTCACCTCCTGCTCCAGGCGCCTGATGGACGCTTTGCACTTCTCCAGCTCCTGCTCGATGCCTCCAACGGACCGCAGCTCCATCTTGGGGGGCTCTGACTCTGGGAATTGCGCTTTCCACGCTTCGATGAAACCCACAGGCTCCACCATATTATGCTTAAATTATTTTTGACTGACTCTGTTCACACAGATTGGATGGATGATGCCAAGAGCGCACTGTTAGTCCTTTTTTTTTTTTTTTTTTTTTTTTAAATAGTCCAGCTCTCCACAGAATCCTTCTCGACAACAATGGCCACCTACAGTTTAAAAAGCAGTGTTTAGAACAGGCCTTTAGGTAACCCGTTCACAGACACACAGCCTATTTGCTGACACTTGTCGTGGGTTGCGCAGAAGCAATAATGCATCCCATTCTGAATAAGAGAAACCGGCTGTTCAGGCAGAGGAAGAGCTGGGAATGCGTGAGGCATAAAGAGGAATAAAAAGCTGGAATATTTCTCATGCATTATTCCAAAAAAAGGCCACTTTTAGAAGAAGAATGTCTTCTTCTTTTTTTTCCAATCTCAGCCTCGACACAATGACAGCATCTGTCAGTAGTGATCAGGCTCCCATGGAGAGAGAGAGAGAGAAAGAGAGAAGAAAGTGTTTTTAATCCTGCTTAGTCTTACTCACTGACTGTGTCTAACCATTTATCCACGACAGCAGGTCCGATCACTTCTTCTTCTTTGCCCATTCATACGCCAGTAATCCCAGGTGGTGCTGCTGCTCAGGACCAAGCGCCTTTGTACCAGCGGCGCTCTCAAGGAGAATGGATAAAAAAAGCGCAAAACGCAAGCGACGCCAACATCTGAGTTTCTCCAGAGGACGCGATCAAACTGGTGAGAGATCCCGAAGTGAAGAAAATCTGTAGTTATCCCATTTTTCCACCTTAATTATGGTTTTGTTGTGTGTGTTTTTTCCTCTTCTGTTCTTCCCCCCAGCTTTATCCCGTTTCTTCGGCCGTGATGATGGTGCCGCTGTGTGCGCTCCCATCTCAGGCCAGCAGCACTGGAGAGGGGCTGCAGGAATGGGAGGGACCAGAGTGACAGTGAGCCTGCTGGTTAAAGAGACAGAGCAGGGGATGCAGGAAAAAAAAAAAACCCTTCACCTGAATGAGTTGGTTTATTCTCTTTGCTATGTAGATGTGACTGTTGAAACTTATTTGCATAGGTTAAAAATATTTTTTTTGCATAAGAAAATCTGCCACATTTGGATTATTTTACCGTATTATTGCACAATCAAGCAGCTACATATCACACAAATATATCCTTAAGAATGTATTCAGAATTATAGATGTATGACTGCTCCCAGTATTTGCACTACTACACCCTTTATCAACAATAAAGACTAAAAATGAAACTTAATATAACTCCTTCTAGACTGATAGTGGCTCTACCTGTCATGCAGGTGTTACAAAATATGTAGAAACTATGTAATGTGTAGTGTTATCTTTAACCCAATGCTGCCACCCAGTGGACTAATATCATATGTGTGATTTCTTTGTAGGTTTACATACAAAACATATCATGAACTGAGTGTTATGGATTTATTTAATCCTGTATAAGACTCTAATGGATAGTAATAGGAATGATTCTCATTAATTACGGTGAGAAAGAGGTCCAGTGTGTAGGATTTTAATGCCACCAAGCAGTGAAGCAGTTGCAAATAGCAACCAAATGAATACTCACGCCTCACCCTCTAATTCCAGTTAGTTAGTTGGCAAATTCACATTAAAAAGCAAAGAGCCACATCCAGATGAGAGTTTGGTTTGTCCGTTCTGGGCAACCGTACAAAAAATGGCGGACTTCATGGAGGAGGACCCGCTCTCACTTGCTTATTTTAAAAAGGCAACAAAACACAACGATTCATATATTCAGGTGATTATACACTAATGGAAACACACTGATGAATATTGTACTACATTCCTGCTAATAAATAACACTAAAAATGACACACTGGCCCTTTAATTTATATCTCTGACCCAAAATGGCAGTTGTGAAAAAAGTTTGACAATCACTCACTTCACCGTAATGAAAAACAAAGACACTTCAAATACTATATTGTTTTATTTACCTGAAACCACAACCTCAGTAATGCATGTACAATCATCAATAATGATCGTCTTTTTACATATGGTTAATATTGTTCTTCGACCAGGTGTCTCTTTGAAGGGACTGCACGGGCCCCCTCACATTAGATCACAGTTTTACAGCAGTTGATAAGGATACATAACAATAATTATATTAATAATAATAATAATGCAGAGGCATTAAGAAAAACAGGAGAACACTGTTGTATTGCAGGATTACCAATGAATCAAAGTGTCAGTCTGTTGTCCTCATTGCAAAGGACCAATTCATCAGAGCATGATAGATCAGTGATCGGCCTACAGTAACTAAAAGGGGGGAAAAAATTAAACTTAGAAAAACAAAAACTCAATTTAACTCAAGTAGAGCACAGTCAAGTTCAGCATGAGTCATTTCTCCACGTCTAATATTGTGCAAATAACCCAAACCGTTACAATAAAAACAGTGATTTCCTAATATCTGCGATATATCCATCTTAAAACCATCTTAATGTCATTTGAGTATTATACATTAGAATCTATAAATACAAATCGCAAAGCCTACATACAGCTGAAACGTGCATGCATGAATGTTTTGTACACTGATGTACAGCTAAGACCATTCAACCCAGTGTTTTTAAAGATTCTCTACGTGACAAAGCTACCATGGAAGTTGGAAACAAGTTCTTCATGCAAGGAGGAGCGTTGAGGGTGTCGACAACTTCCCCGCACACAAAACTGGAATAGTGTCATATAGCATCTGCACACAGAGGTATAAGTATTTTAAGATGTGTGTGTGTGGTCATTCGTTGTTGTGTATGTGGGAGCAAAAGAGAACTGATCCCACTTTTAAGTATACCCTTATGTATTTGGTCTTATTACTGTGAAAATGTCCTTTGTATGTGCAAGGGTACACACACTGCTGGTCATCATGGTGTCTGAGATATGTGTGTGTGCGCGTGCGTGGAGTTAAGAGTGAGCACACATGCTGGACGGCAGGATGACTCCAGCCTCTGAGCACACTCTTTCAAAATTTTGCGAAAGCTTTTATGAAAGCCAACCTGAAAAAAAAAAAAAGAGAAGGACATTAGTACAAAACACTGAAAAACTTCAATCACCAGTTATATTTAAAAAAAAACTGTACATCTCTCTACCACACTACCAAGAGTACGTGTTGTTTTTGTGAATATAAGCGAGTGTCAGGGGTGAAAAGAACAGCACACGGTGACATAGTGGCAATAGTGGTTGAGGTTTACTTCTGAAAAATCTCTGCTGTCCTCTTGTTTTATTAGATTCTGTTGTAGTGAACTGGTGTTTAGTGTGAAATAAAAAAAATCAAATGCATACTCACTCTAGTGACAGGGGAGCCAATGGAAGGCATTGGGGAAGAAAAGCACAGTTGTTGTAAAGTGGAACACAAACACACAGTGCGAACAGACCCAGGCTTCTACCCAAAAAACATGCTTTAGTTGGGGGGCGTTTGTTTTGTTATTTTTTTTAAATCTCTACATGTGGAAATTTCCATACAAAATGATGCGGAAGGGGTCGAAGATAAGTGCAGCTGACTGTATGGGCTCTGATCTAACATGTATACACTACCACAAAATATGGCGAGCCCAGCACAAACTAAGACCTCTAAAATATTGAAGCCTGTAAGAGTCAAATATACACGAGCTCGGTTTTGTGTCGCCGACTTCACCTGCTCGTCGTGTTGTGCCAAGGAAACTGCAAGCATTCATACGTTTGAAATGAGTTGTATTCAAGTATTATATGCACATACAAAAAAAACACTGGATATGAAGAATGTTGATAACCACTGGCTTCAATCGTATTAAATAAAGACAGAAAACACGTCGATTCAAAGGGTTTATGAGTGTATTTTTCTTTAAAAAAACAAACATTTTGGGTTCTTATTTGCAATCCAAGTTCATTTGGAGTATTTGCTGTATTAGTATTTTCTTTTCTAAAGATTTAGAATATTACCGTCCTTTGAATCAAACACCATGGAGATGGTAATTAACACACATCATCCCCACTGCGTTCTGTCTCCAAAGCAAAAAACACAAATAAAGTTAATGAGAATGTCAAAAATCCATAACAAACAAAATATATCCTTAAAAAATGTTAAGAGGGAAGGAAAATTTTGTTCTGTTTTCTGCACAAGCAAATAGGGGCACACCTCAGATGTTACGCTTTAGCAAGACCGTTTAGGAAAAGCATCTAGAGATGAGCAAAAAAATATCTTTTTATCATATTTGAGGTAGCTGTGCTCTGCCCAGTGCAGAAAAACTGGCTTATTTTCAAATCATTGTAAAAAAAAAAAAAAAAGAAACACCAATGTAGTTATTTTATACTCTAACATGGGGGGGCACACAATTAAATTAGGAATGAGAAACCACATAGAGTTCATGCTTGGTCACAGGACATGCGGCTTTTTGATTTTTTTTTTTCTTTTCTTTTTTCTTTTGTTCAAGCGGAGCATTCAAAATGTCACTCCCAAACCTTTCCCCGTCCTCGTCTGCCACACGGAGCTTGTCCTCTCTGAAAGAGTTCTGAGTTTAAACTGAAGACACAATGGTAAACATTGGAAAATAAATCAAGGCGGTATGTCTAAGCCACGCTGGTCAAAAAGATTTACAAAGCCATTTAAAAAAAAAAAAGTTGCATAAAAGTCAATCTCTGTACAGATGAATGGATTTCTGTTTCTCTGGATTTTCTTTTCTTGAAGAGGGAATGTTAACAAAAACAATTTGCTGTGTTGACATGAGACAAAAAATATTCCCAAAAATCATTAAAAATATAAACCTTAAAGGCAATATTAACATTAAGAAAAAAAATGGCAAATTTTTTTCTTTCAAACCAGCAACAAAGTCCACAGCTAAGGGAGTGATGGTCTTCTAACACTCGCCTTTTAAAGCCTCACCCGTTCCTTAAATCCTAGCCCAACTCAAACCAGGTGACTCCTCAAAGTTAACATCTTTATATTATTTGTTACATTTCATGTGTTAAAGTTGGTCCTTCTCATACACACGGTAGGCACGCACAAGTAACACACACTAACTCTACAAACACACGCGCGCGCTAACTATGCACATGTAGGAAGGCAGAGAGGAAGGAGGGAGAGAGGGAAAGAGGGAAGTGATGGTGATGAATGGGAAGGGGGAGGGAAATGGGGGGAGGGGGGAAAGTCGAAGTTGTGCTCAAGTCAGTCAGGACCAGAACATGTCGGCCATGTTAGTGTCGGAGCTGTAGATCCAGAGGACCAAGGGGAGGGAAACGGCCACAAAGGGCCAGGAGATGCCCTCCATGCATGCAGACAGGCAGCAGCCTTTGGAGCTGGCAGGCTTCTCCAGTTCTTTACCCGGCTCCAGGTAGTTCCTGGCGGCAAACTTGAGAAACTCGTCCAGTAGGATCACAGGCAGCGAGATCTTGAGCACCATCAGCCATTGTGTCAGGTTCAGTGGGGTGATCTGGAAGATGATCTGGAAAGGAGGCACACGGGACAGAAGTCAGACTGCAGTTCAGGCTGCGTGGTGCACGCCCCCCCTGTTGGCCCCATCGTTTCACAGTAATCACATTCTGTGTCAAAACTAAAAAGAAATGTTTCTCACTGGAAGAGGCTCCACGTAGAGGATGAGGAAGTGAAGGGACATGGAGAGGCAGATGGCTCCCAGCAGCCACACGTTCTCCCAGGGAGGCATCCTCAGCAGGGACTGGTTCTCTGACACACTGAGCAACAAAGACAAAGTGACAAAGTGTTTGTTAAAAAGTCACTTACTCACTTCAGAGCCTGAACTTGTATAGTGCAATATGATCGATTGTGCCTCGCTCAAACTTACCTGTTAAGGGCATTGCACATCTCAATGGTGACCAGCACAGACAAGGCCATAGTCATAGGGTAAGGGGACTCAAACACCTTACAGTCCAGACCTTGGTAGTCTGGATTCTCTGGACCACACTGCAGGAAGTGGCTCTATAAGAAGAAACACTTTGGTTAAATGAAGTTTGTGCGTTGTGCTTCGTTTGTGTGGCAGTAGTTGTTCGGCTGTAGCTCGTACCAGTTGGTAAAAGGTGATTCTTGGACCGTCCTCAGCAGCAACGAACCACCAGGCGGCAGCACCGACGGTGGCAGCACCCACATAACCTGGTGACGCAAACCACAAGGACGTCATTCACGTACGCACGCAGTGACACAGACGCCTGCTTACTTAAATCCAAGACAACGGCAAGCTGCAATTAGATGTGAGTCTTCTAGTGACTCCATATGCAGCAGCCACTTACATCCAATAGCTAGGTATCTGAAGAAGAGCCATCCAGAGATGAGGGGCTCGCGGGCGTTGCGTGGTGGCTTGCTCATGATGTCCAAGTCCGGTGGGTTGAAGCCCAGAGCAGTGGCGGGCAAGCCGTCAGTCACCAGGTTGACCCAGAGCAGCTGGACAGGGATAAGGGCTTCAGGGAACCCGAGAGCTGCAGTCAGGAAGATGCTACACACAAAAGAAACATGATTATTAAAAGAGGACAAAAGAAAATGTGTACGTGTATTTTCATGTACGGGGAAACGTGATCCTTACCAGACAACTTCGCCCACGTTTGAAGAGATGAGGTATCTGATGAACTGCTTCATGTTGTTGTAAATGGCTCTGCCTTCCTCGACTGCAGCTACGATGGTGGAAAAGTTGTCGTCGGCCAGAACCATCTCAGAGGCGGTCTTGGCCACGGCTGTGCCTGAGCCCATGGCAATACCGATTTCAGCCTTCTTGAGAGCAGGAGCGTCATTTACTCCATCACCAGTCTGAAGAGAGGGTGAAAACCAGGGCAGGAATTGTAAAGAGGACCACATGATAAACTTTCCATTTCCCTAACACTGAATCTGATTTTGTTTTGGCTGAAGAGAGATGTTTAAAATAGAACAAACTAACAGATGGGAGATGCGACATTTTAATCAGGTCTTCTGTTCTTACCATAGCTGTGATCTCATCATAGGACTGCAGAAACTCGACAATCTTTGATTTGTGTGAAGGCTCGACACGGGCAAAGCAGCGGGCCTTGACCACGGCGTCTCTCTGCGCAGCAGGTGACAGATCATCAAACTCTCGACCGGTGAACGCCATGCTGGAAACATCGTCGTCCTCTCCAAAAATACCAATACGTCTGCAGATGGCCACTGCCGTCCCTGAGGCGAGAGAGAGAGCGCGTTTACTTCTTGTTACACAGAATAGTATTTGAGTGTTTGCCCTGTGTGTGTGGTCAAAATAATGATTTGAGCAAGTCGAATTTTCGAGATACGACTTCCTCTACACACCCTTGTTGTCTCCGGTGATCATTATAACCCTGATGCCTGCAAGACGGCAGAGTCTAATCGAGGCTGCCACCTCTGCCCTGGGAGGATCCAGCATGCCCACACAGCCAACAAATGTCAGATCAGTCTGAATGATAAAAAGGGAAAAAAATAGATTTGCTTAGTCTCACACTGACAGCCAACGATGTCACAGCTGAAAAGAAACCTGGAAACCAAAACTGGGACCACTTGTCCCAGCTCTCACCTCGTATTCAACAAAGCGGGTGGAGTCCTCCAACGCCAGGTCGTCTTTGCTCATGAGGCTGTCTCGGGTGGCCAGAGCCAGACAGCGCAGCGTGTCTCTGCCGGTTCCGTATTCCCTGATCACAGACATCAGTTTTTCCTTGATGCCAGGGGTCAAAGGCACCTTGTTGCTGCCTACACGGACGTGCGTGCACCTGTCGATCACTCCTTCAGGGGCACCCTATGAGCAGGAACAGAGTGGAGGATGAAGATGTTTACCGTATCTAAGAGAAACAGTTTCACAAATTGCAGTGGCTTCTTATACTTCTCCATGTCTTACCTTTACAAACATCTTGCCAACAGTGGAACGGGCCTTATTAGCAGTGCAGTACACAGACATGGACTTCCTGTCTCTGGAAAATTCCAAGGTAAACTCTTTCTTCATCAGCTGCTTGATCACCTGAAGACATGACAAAACACAAATGTTTTAACAGTTTGCTGTCTTTCTGCATTTCATTTCTTTCACTCTATTTGAATAAAATCACTTTCTATTGCAAGGAAATGACTTTGAATAAATGTAAAGGTTACGTACGGAATTACAGGCGTTGGCTCTCTCGATCTTGGACAGGCCTTTCACGTCCGTATCAAACACGTTCATCTTCTCCACCAAACATGTGAGGGCTGTCTCTGTGGCCTCACCCACCTTCTCATACACACCTTTGGTCTGGACACAAACAGAAAAACGTTGTCAATGTTCATCGGGAAAACGTTCAACACACATTGGTGCTTCAGGTTTCACAAAGATTCACTACCAACCTCATTGTAGTCCAACGAGGAATCGTTACAGAGAGCGCAGATAGAGGCCAGCTCCACCAAAGCATCATACTGGGAACATTTGACGGGTTTGCCATCTTGGAACCTGAACAAAAAAACAGATGTAGACACGAAGCCAACAGGTGAGCCAACTGTGCAGATTTCAAGTAAACAAAGTGTGAAAGGAGTTTTATCTTATAGCACACTGGATACTCACACTTCTCCATCTGGGGCGTACGTGGAGCCAGTCACAGTGAATTCCTTTAATGAACAGCTGTCGCTCTCTGCCCGATCGAGGATGAACATCTAGAAGACACAAAAGAGACCAAAGATTAGTGCTTAATGCTCATACTAACCATCTGTACACTCAGTGGGAAACTATATTTTCTGTGTCAAATCCTAAGCTCTGTGTCATTTCGATGATATATTGAGGTCTAAGTGCCAAAAAAAGGAAAAGATGGACGCTGCATCCAGCAGGTGGCAGCAGATTGCCATCCACAGGAAAAAGAACGCTTCATAATGATGAGTCCATTTGAACATAGAACAGAGTCCAATAATGAAATGCTGAGCCAAAGCAGACACTGGGCACTGTAGGGTGGGAAGGGTCCATAAATGTCATCTTGCAGCAAGGCAGACACAGAATTCCTCTGCGTGCAGTCACGCTGTGTGAAGTGAATCACTAAGGCGGATATAGTTTGACCTTGAGTGTTCGAGGAGACTGGTTACAGTGAAGACAAGGCAGGGATTTTATTAACGATGAATAGATAGTCATATTTATGATGATACGGTGTCTTTCCACATAAAAAAAAATTAAGAGGCTGTTCATTTTTCAAGACAGAAAAATCTTGGTAACAACCAGTCAAATCAAATCAGAGAAAAGGTTCTGAGTCAGACAGCTACCGCGGCTGTCAAGAGTATCCCTTCATTCATACGCAACACTTTCTTACGTAAATGCCACCACGTTTGCCAGAGATTGAGATGGGCAGAGCAAGGGATGAAAATAGAAATGTCTGAATGAAATGATGACCTGGCATTATGTCAGTGTCAGTGTGATGTCAGTGGCGACGTGACCCGAAACACACAAGAGCAAGTATGTGAATAGAAAAGTCACATCAGTCAGGCAGGGGTGGGTTTGGGTTTGCTCCTCATGCGTCAAGCACAAGCTTCTCTATCAGACAGTCAGGAATAGCATCCTGTGGTTTCCAAAATGAGGCCTTCCAAAAATTGCAAAAACATGATTTTTGACTTTGAAATTTGTGCAGGATGAGCAAGGCAAGAAGAGATAGACGGGGGAGAGAGAGAGAATCTTTCAACACAAGGTCAGTTATGCAACTCTACTGCTGATTCTGCTGCAAGTGACTAACTACTGCATACTGATCAGCATACTGCCTGAACAAGAGGAGGGAGGAGAGCGGAATGAGGAGGGAGAAAAAGGAAGACGGAAACAGGAGACCGGGAGATAAAGGGCCGCTGAGGATGGAGGGAAAATTACGATGTCAAAACGAGTAGATAGTAAACAGCTCATAAAAATGATGGTACTAATGTTCATAAGGGATTGGAAAATAAAAAAAAAATACAACATGTACACAAGGGGAGATGAAATAAAATCCAAAAGTACAACTAAATCCTTCATTATTTCTAATTAGCCATTCGATATGAGCGCTGCTTAGTGCTCAATAAATCACTGGTGTCAGTAAAAGGCTGTCGGGGTTGTTTTATTGCTCAGTGAAAAGTTTACACATGAAAAGTTCTCAGAAGTCAGGAAAGTAGCCAGTCGTCGCTCTTTCCATGTAAGGCCAATGTTTTATAATTCTATTTATTTTTGGACCTTTCTTTGAAACCACCCGTTCCCAACGCACTGCAGACCTAGTCAATGCTAACTGGAGGATGCAGACGGCTACCATGTGTACACCATACAGAGATTCACAGAACAGCTTCAACAGCAACAGAATTTTGGTACCTAAAAAATTGGGCAGGGTCCAAGAAAACGTTAGCAGACAAAGCTTTTCAAAGATGGATCACTCGGTTTAATCACCGGCGGTTTCAGCTCCAAAGGGTTCAACGGTGTCTGTGCTTAAATATTATGGTGTGCCAATTAAATATTTCCCCCAATGTAATCCTATTGTATGATACAGAAATAACAAATTTCACTCACTTGCCCCCATCTGCAATTAACTTTGAATCAACTCATCCAGTAAGACAGACTGAGCATGCCCTGTCACCGAGTGCTCGTTCATCACACTTTGCTGGCAGCGATTCTAATGCGTATTCCTCAGCATGGACTAAGTACAGCAGCATTGAGGAGTGGTCGGTCATTTAGAAGTAGTCTATGCACCGTTAACACACACAGAGCATCCCAGAATATGCAGTTTATGATCATGCAGTGAAGTGTGGTCAGGATCACTGTTGTAAATTGTCTTAGTGACAGCTTTTGTTATGCTTGTGAAACGTGAACGAGTTAGCGGCCTAGTCAGGCACTCTCACCTGTTGACATTCTGAAGTACAACGCGCCTATTTACATAGTTACGCTGGTTACTATGAAACCAGTCTAAATGTTTTTAGATAAGCAGAGACTGTCAACATCGTTTGCAGTGAGTGGGGGCCTGACTGCTGAAGGTTAATGAGCCGACTTTAAAATGGCACAAAGACATTTCTGATTCGCCTTCGAGATTAAAATGGGAAAATATGAGGTGAACACAGGACTTTGGATTCACAGTTAAATCAAAGGCTATCAAATTTGATTAACATTTTATTTTGAAACTCTAAACACCTAGCTGGAATTCACTTCAACAGTGGTTTCAACATTGTTAAAATCGAGTTAATGACGATGTTTAACATCTTATTCTGAAGGGTTACACGGCAGACAACAGCTGCCAAAGCTAGCCGGCTAGTTTGGCCCGTTCCAAAAGCATTTCAATCAAAAATGCAAATCTGTTCTGTTTTTAGATTGTTGTGTGAAAAAAAAAAAAATTACAAAACAATCCACTATCAATTTTTGGCTGAAAGTAGAGGTTTCAGATTTCTTCTCCCCGTCTCTGCCACCGTTCACGCTTTTCTTACCCTGCACACAGACATCTGATTGGTGGTCAGCGTGCCGGTCTTGTCGGAGCAGATGACAGACGTACAGCCAAGCGTCTCCACAGAGGGCAAGCTGCGGACAATGGCATTCTTCTTGGCCATTCGGCGTGTGCCTAATGCCAGGCAAGTAGTGATGACAGCTGGCAGACCTGGAGGGGAAAAACACAACAAAAACAAATTCACATTAATTTATTTACTGAACTGATATGAATATTATCCATTGTCTTTGTATCATAAAGCATAAAAAAAAACAGTCTATATAGCACTGGATCCTCTCAAAGCAACAGTATACAGTTCTCCAGCTTACCCTCAGGGATAGCAGCAACTGCCAAAGCCACAGCAATCTTGAAGTAGTAAACAGCGCCTCGGATCCAGGACCCACCATGGACAGGGTCATTGAAATGACCAATATTGATGATCCACACAGCAATACAGATCAGTGAAATAACCTTGAATTAAACAAAAATCATGTAAACAGCAATCAGTTATTCACAATAAATAGCTTAAGTTGGTAAAGTACAAAAAAAAAAACTTCTGAAGAAATTACCTTGGATAGTTGCTGTCCGAACTCGTCCAGCTTCTGCTGCAGCGGTGTGCGCTCCTGCTCCGTTGATGCCATCTCATCTCGGATTTTGCCGATCTCCGTGTTGCCGCCTGTGGCGACCACCACGCCGACAGCCTTACCAGCTGCAATGTTTGTGCCCTGTGGTGAAGGAGATGGGAAAAGCAAACAGAGAAAGTCAAACATATTAAACATTAAAGTATGGATGTAAAACTAGTTTAACAACTATGCTGAGATATGTGTCACAAAGAAGCAGAGAGAAGATTCAACAAGTGTCGACATGCTGCAAGAAGTCAATGAATCATCTCCATCTGAACTATTGCTGGGAACAGTGGAGGCTTCTATGGCACTGTGATAAATGGACTGTTATATGTTCTCCAGCATGTGAGACAGCAAAGGTGAAGATATTTTCCCGAAAGTGCTGCGCATCTCAAACAGAAAAATGGATGTGAAGGGGGATGGATGACGAGGAGGATGCAACAATGTTGCCTTCTTAGGTGTTGTCGGACACAGAAAGAAATGTAAAACAACACTGAAATGATCCTGCGAGTCACTCACAGAGAAGAGCATGTTCTTCTTGTCCTGGTTGACAGCGCGCGGGTCGGGCACTGGGTCAGTGTGTTTGATCACAGACACAGACTCTCCTGCAGGAAGAGGAAACAAAAAGATATGAGATAGAGAAACGGGGAGAGAGTTTCTACACGGGAGAGAAAAGTTTTGAAGATGTAATGCTTGGCTGACACGTCGGGCAGATGTGTGTGGCAGAGGCTTTGCAGTCGACTGAGCAGGCCTGACAATTATTAAATACTGCATCGTGTCTGATGTGTGCTTGTGCTGTGTGTGTGCTTCTGTGCGTGTAATCAACTGTGTAAAGGTCTGCGCTGTTCTTACTGAGTAAAGCAGGGGAGCGTTTGACAAGCAGTATGGCCATGAATGGGGAAGGGAAGAGAAGAGGAAAATAGCTGAAACGCTGAAATGTCCTGTGGAATTTGCTACCAATTAAGGCAGCAGAGCAAGACGAGAGAGCGAAGGAGTTAATTTATATAAAGCTCTTCTCTCGTGCATTCATCGCACGTCAATATTCTCTCCTTCCCGTCTTTTTCCATCCACATCGATTCATTCACTTACTTACATCACTCACTCCTTTTTGTTTTGGTATTAACTGAGCAACCATGACAACAGGGTGTAATGAGGGCATGTGCGTCAAAAGGAGGAGGAAATTGCCTGCTCTTGCTCTGTGTCTGGGTTGATGCTAGACGGAAAGATGACGTTTCCTATCACACAGAAGAAACAAAGCAACGTAGCCATTTGGAAATGCTTTTACCTGTAAGAATCGACTGGTCTACCCTCAGAGTGGTCGACTTGATAGACGTCAGCCTGATGTCTGCAGGCACTTTATCGCCAACTGTGGACAGAAACAAAAGCACGGCAGACACTTCAGTACCTCTTCACAATTTCAAAAAGGCATCTGGAAATGGCACAGACAACAGGTGGATGGATGCTTTGTACAACGCAAACGCTTTAGTGGTGTTCATATTTGATGAAATACTGTATCCGGACATGTAAAAACGACTAAAATTAGAGCGTTTGATTGCTAAAAAGTAAACACATTTTAAGTCAAATTCAATAAATAAACAAAAAATGACCACACACAGATACTTATGTCCTGGAAAGAAAATTAAGTACAGTGTTATCCCAACTCACTCTCCATGGGAGTAATAAAATAATCAAACTCAAGTTATTTGTTGGAAAAGGGGCTGAGGGAAAGTCACGCATTGAGAAATTATTAATGTTCCACTCATCTCCTACACAGCACGCAAATAGACCGCGGCTCATTCTTTCCACTAACACGCGGCTTTAGCCAGTAAAACAAATGTAAAATGTAAACAAACACCAAATCCCAAACAAAGTGTTTCCTCTGTAGAAAAGCAGATAAGTACAGTAAAGTCACTGACATTTATTAGCTTTGCTTTAACACGGTTTAGTTTTTATTTTATAGTTAGACTTTGCTCTGCATTCAGATCTTGGGTGTGTGGTGGGACTGGAGATAAAACATCTCTAGAAAAGGTCAGATCTATGATGAAGATCTAACCTGCGAAAATGTTTTTAAGAGGAGTCTGTGAAGTAGTTCCCTGTATAATATTGCACTATTACTAGGCCAGCTAAGGGTCCCTATAGTTCCCCAAACTGATGGCTGACGTTTTAATGAAAAATGCCACTGTTGCACCAAAGTAAAATATTACTTTCAGCTTACAGTAAGACATCACCTAGCCTGAAAGAGTGAAGGAGAAAGCAATATAAAGCAATGACCCAGAGGCTCTTAAGAGAGCCCCTCTGTGGACAGTACAGAGTGGTGACAGACATGTAAACCAACCCTTGGGCCTCTGCAGTGCCCTTTTGAGTAGAGAGGAAGAGAGAGAGAGAGGGGGAAGGAGGAGAGAATGGGAAGAGGGATTAGATGAGTCCTGCAAAACACGCGTCCAAAAATGGGAAAACTATTTTGATCAGTTGCTAAACTTGCTGCTGGATTCGGGGGAGGGGCGAATGATAAAAAACTTCTGTTTTAAGCGAGGAGGACCCGCTCTTCGTCATAGGGGTTTGAAATAGAAACGGTGTGAAAGAGCATGTTTTTGCATACAGACTGTTTCATTTACAACATTCTCACGAGGTCGGGACAGATTTAAGCCACTAACAGAGACAGGGGTGAGGAAATTCTACTCACGCACCAGAAGTAACCAATAAAAAACAAACAGACATCACTGCAATGTTTAATCCCAATAATCCAAAAAAATAAATCAAGGTTATTACTCTAAATGTTGAGATCGTGGTGAGTGGTAACTCACTGACTGAACAAACTCACACTACCAAATTAGGAAGTCCATTTGGCTAGAGGGTATCAAAACCACTTTATCACCTGCCTTCAAACTAGATCCCTCTTCACTGACAGGAGGTGAACACATGAAGTAGCATGAAGGAGGACAAAAAGTAGACGAGGAACTCTAGTGGCTGGAAATACTTAAGACTCAAAGCCCTGTGGGAAGGTTCCTACAAAAAGTCACTAATTAGAAAATCTCATCTTGAAGTAATAGCGAAACACCCACCTATTTAACATATACCATATTATACTGCGAATAAGGTCACGGCAAGTGAGAATAGCCCACTTCCACAGGCAACGAGAGAAGTTTGGCAGCAAAAAGACATTAGAAATTCTATTTATTTAAATAAAACTCTTATCAATACCATGACATGACAAACCTATTCCTAAAAGTTAGTAACAATTCTCAGTGTCTCTCAAGTAACTGTTTATTAATGTTGCTAGACGTCATTTGGCACGTAATGAATTGTTATTTTTACAGAAATTTGTTGCAGTGACCCAAGAATTGCAGCTGTGACATTATCTTTTATCTTGCATCACTTTTTTTAGCTCTTATTTTTCTGGGGAGAAAAAAAAAAAAAAAAAAGACAGCCTCCGGATTTTCTTCCTCCCATGTGAACAAAGGACTTTATCGGTTATCTTTTCCCTGGAGTGAGGGACAAATGTCAGTCTGCAGACACTTGAGTGATAACACCCCAGCAGCCTGTAAAGATCCAAGTCACGACACTCCTACCACATGGGAGTGATGGTAGAAAACTCCACTCATGCATTGAATCTTAGGAAATGTTACAGAAGACAACCATACCAATGTATGGAGAGTCTTTCTGATTTGAGTTATAGTGCAGATTACACAGCAAACTCTTCATAATGGGGGGTCCAGTGAACTCTTCAAAAGGCCCGAAGGGGGTTGTATATTTTCTCTCCCAGTGACCAGGGCTCCCAGATCTGCTAGAATGTCGGTTTTTATAGCCTCCTGGGACCCTCATGAGGTCTTCCAGCCCTCAAGGGGCTCCTCTTATGAATGGAAAAATCACAAGATCAAACTTTACCATTGCACAAACAGGCATGACACTCTGGATTTCATATCATTCCTGTGTGTTCCAATAATGGAGTAATACCTTGTGAGCCCAAGAGGGGACAAAAAAAAAGCGAAAGAACGTGGACAAGTGGAATGGAGAGACAGCAGAGTATGGAAGCAGACAATAGACAGACTATAGATTCTTAAACAAAAGAGAGGAAATGGCCATCTGGATCACAAATTACTTTTCAAATTGAATCTGTAACATTTCTAAACATGTCTTAGTGTCTGTTGCTCCCAGGGAAGGACAATAATGGCAAAAGCTGCTCTCAGCTTCGGCTGTGGTTACGAAAAAAAAACCCACAAGCCAGCAAATACTAATAACTACTAATAATAAATCCAAACTGCATACAGCTGGCCAGAAAGAATCAGAGAGAGAAGAAAAGTGGGAAAGAAAGGACATTTTATTTCTCATGCAGAGTCTTGTTGCAACACCATCACTTTGGCAACAGACCAATAGATTCTTGTCCAGTAAGGCATTGCAAGGTAAAACAAAAGATGAAAAGAAAGTAGAGCGCTGGCAGTAAATAAAGCCAGTGGATTCACTTAAGGTTTTTAATGAAACATTGCAATGCTTAAGAGACCAAACAGCGTATGAATGGCTCAACCGAGAGACGGCGAGCAGTTATGATGTGGGCAATACAAGCCAGAAACTAAAAGGCATTACTGAAGACAACCAGGAAGGCTCAGAACTATCCCTGTAAAATGAGGTGATGTGGAAAAAATGGTAAAATCTCAAACTGAAAACAAATTTTTTTTGGCTCTCGCGAGCAAGAGCACATGGAGTTTGAGATTAACCATGATACCTCACTGTCACACTACTGCTTCAGGGTCTGCATGGCCAGTTACGTGTAAAGCAACCCTTTTCTGACATTAAACACTCAAACGTAATAGCAACACGATGTTTACGCAAGGCATACATTAAGTAACGAAAAGATAACATGCTGACAGAGCGTGGATGAAATCCATTTCAAATTCCACAAATACAGATGATTTCTTTTTCCGCCCGCAGATAAGAGTGTTGCTGCTGAGCATCTGGCTCGATGCTGCCAACGCAAGTGTATTTCTTTTGCCGTTCTAAGCTGCATTTGGTTCAGCAGAAGTAGTCCACTTCCCCCATAAGCAACTACAGGAAACCCCTTTTTTTATGTGTCTTTAGTAAAACAGCCCTCTGTACCACAAACTTTTATATTATACTAGTTATACAGTGGCTTACTTGAATATAGTAGAATTAGAATGCACCATAGACACCTCTTCTAAAATATTATCTCTGACTGGTCACGGAGTCTGGTGACACACAACTACGCCACTGGTGTAAAAAGGGAGCAGGTGCGTCACTTGATGCTCTGCCCAGGATGAGAGACAATAGCAAGCTGTGGTCAATCAGACTCAATTTATACTGCAGCAAAACAAACACTTTACACCAACACAGTCCATGCACTGAACCGTGGAAGGAAGAACAATCTCTGCTCGTTGAGACAGCAGCTTTTTAAGATCTGAATTACTCTTCAGGGGGAGACAGGGGTGTGTGTGTGTGACTTGGGAGAGGAGGGGTAGATATAACTCGCTGTGAATACAAATAGGACTAAAGCATATTACAAACACAGAGCAGGACACACAACCATAAACATTCACACACACACACACAGAATTTCACTCACCACTTTATAACAACTGACAGAGCATCGGTGCTTGTGTGGCTAAATTATCGCAGCACTAGATCTAAAAGTACTCAGAGGATATAAACCATATGTCTGGTTTGACTAGACACTTTGCAGCGTGGCATTACGCTCATACATCAACCCTCGTGCTGCAACCTGCAGGTCAAGTAGTTGGAGGAGTCCCTGCTGCTGCTGCTGCTAACAAAAACACGGACACATAGCTCTTTAGCTACGTTAATGCAACTACAGTAGCTTTTGTAGATGCTGCTCATTACACTGTGACGGATCAATACTGCGCAACCTAAACCTGTTCATCAACTCAGAGGCCCATCAATACGAGTATATTTATGCAAACAGCTGCCGTAGACGGTAAACCACATGGCTGTAACTGTGTGTATAAATCATGCAGACGGGCTAGTTTGATATAGTTACTGTCCCACTAAAACGTCAGTGTTATGACTCGGAACATTTGCTGCGACATGACAACGGTTGTATTTGGATCATAACACAAGACAATTGAAGATCCAAGATGATGAGGCGATAGAGACCACATGATCTCTAAGATTTGAAAGCTGAGGCAATAAAAGCTCAGCGTTCCCGCAAAGTTAATGTCAGGAACATAAAAGTGGGGTTTGCATGCTGTTCTTGATAATCATATTTAATCTGTGGTGAATCCAATTGAAGTCCTTATCCAACTGTGATCATATTATCTGTGTAAGAAAGCCTCAAACCTCAAAGTGCTTGCTATAATTGATTCTAAGGCACCTGAAGTATGACTCAGTACAACGATGATGCTGCGATGTTAAACCATACTGCGCTTCATGCTTTGTCCAGCAGGCCTCCTCTGTGGCATGGTTTTGTTTTTGTAGCCCTCTTTCATTTTGCTATCATTACTGTGCAGTATTTTGTGATGACTAACTAAACTTAACTTTAAGTGTTGGCTTCAATATTGTGAACGCTGCATACAGAGAGTGATGTTTTGTAACTTGTGGAGCAGAACAAAGGAATGTCGGTCCAAACCTTCACTTCCAGTCATCAATAAGCAGCGCATAGAAAACTCTCATATAATTCTCTCTTGTGTTAGAAAGGCTTTATTGTGTCATTCGCTGACATTTGTTGGAGGCAGGTAAGATTTAAATTCATATGATCTGCTTCAGAAAACTGACAATGCCTTTTTCTCTGAAGCAGCTGTAGTAGAAAGCTCGTCACTGTAAGCCATGAGTTCATGCCAGGCAATCTTATAAGTGCTAATAATGGTTTTGACCCAACTGATGCCTCAAGTATTTGTAAATAAAACAGGGCGTACTATACAGATTAACAAATCAATTTTTAACTAATAAAAATGAGTCAGTGTTAGGAACACAGAATTTAGCTCAAGTTGAAACAGTAAGTACAAATTGCTGCCACAGTCTCGACTGTGCGGCATTGAAACCTCATTGAGTAAATCCACAACCCTTTCCTTTTTAAACCGACAGTAAGAAATCTTTTCTGTGGCCACACTCCACCAACTTTTCCCTTGGTAGAAAGAAAACTGGTCTTTTATGGAAAGCATACACAGTTAACATAAACCACGAAAGAAAAAAGAAAAAGACAACAAAAGAAAGAAAATCAGATAGATAAGAGAGAAAAAAAAAGTCCACTGAGAAAGACAAAGCAAGAGAAACGCCGAGCAGAGTGACGCAAAAGGCATAAACATATGTGGCCCTATCCAAGTTGAGGTTAGCCAAGAAAAGAAGATGTTGAGGAAAGTTTGGACCTTTGCCCTCGTATTACATAACTGCTTCACTTGCTCGGTAACACCATTATTCTGAAATTCTCGGGGGGGATAGACAGGATGAGAGATCAGCTGTGTGTGTCTTGGTGCGTGTTTAAATATGTAAAGTGTACGTCATGACACTGCTGATGTTGGTACCCACGTTATCCGCACATCTGTTATAGTCGCCAATCGTATATGAGCGTTTAAGTACGGCCATCGATTTGTCGCCTACTTATTTTTCAGATTGAGGAGAAAAAAAACCCAAAACACCTGTACTCTGCATATACTCTGCACGTCACTGACTAATTAGATGAAAGTAACGGAACATATTTGCTTAATCAGGCAGTAATAAGAGATCAATCTTTGCTGCAAAACACCAATGAAGCATTCATTTTAAAGAAAATAGTCAATCAATCACAATCATGACTGATAGACTGATACTAACCCAGACAAAATAATGTATTACAAAAACATGAAGACATGAATAAATCAAACAAAAACTCAAACAGATTTATTACTGCTATAAACGACATGACACCATACTAACCTGTGAATGTAAGCTCCTCTGAACTGAAATAAATGCTGTAAAGACAGACTGATTTGGAGGCCTGATGATAGTTGACTTAACACTTTGTCACAAGTGACAAGAACACGAGAATCACAAGTGAACATCAAGGTAATGTTGAGTGTGTTAATCTGTATATGTAAATTTGAATAAAACATCATTAAATCTTGGGTTTTATTTATACCACACGTCAGTTTCAATTAAAGAAAATGCATCTTTTGTAGATATATGTTGTTGACAGGACGGTGGTGAAAAGAAAGTTAGAGCCCTGCCCTATGGTCTTTCTCAAAGGGTAGTACAGAGTACGGGTGTACCTGTTTAGCCAGTCTACCTTCAAACCCTTCACCTCTGTGCATGCAGACGGTGCCTAGTCTTACCCTCCCATTGAGGACACCGCATCAATCATAAACAAAGCTGAATACTTTTAATCTTACCTGCCACTTCCACGATGTCCCCAGGCACAATGTCTCTGGCCTTGATTCTCTGGACACTCTTCCTGTCCTGGCGGTACACCTTCCCCATCTCTGGCTCATACTCCTTTAGTGCTTCAATGGCGTTTTCTGCATTTCGCTCCTGAACAGTGAAACAAAAACAAAGAGAGTTAATTACACACAAACACGAAGCTTGTCACAGGAACTGGACGATAAGGAAGATGGAAACAGAGTGCCTTCTCGAATAAGCAGTTAGATTCCCGTTATTCAAAGCGGACTGATTATAATCTAAGCTTTACATAAGCAAATGGACAAATATAAAATAAACTACGTATACAGGACCAGTGGTCCAGCATAGACAGTGGAGGACATTTATGTAAACACAGTGGGACTCTTTCTGTATCAGAAATCTGTCAAGGCACCACTACAACTACAATGGCAATCTTACTTCAATTTCTCCAAATGTTCCTTTCTTGCCTGCTCAGTTCCTTCCTAATCATTCTTCACTTGCACTTTTCTGTTACTGCTGACTTTACCTTGTCTGACTGATTGCTCTCAGACTGGACAGTTTTAGTGGCAGCTCTGAGGCTGGCTGGCAGGCAGGCAGGCAAGACATGGCACAACAAGGAACACAACCAGGAGACACTGTGATCTTTCATAAAGGGATAGCAACGAGGAAACAACGGCATCAAAATCACTGCCAGTAAAAGGTTCGGGTTAAAGGGAAGATATAACAAGCATCCAAAACATCAACTGCTTTGAATTCAGAGGAAATTTTTCAATCAGGTAGGGCACATGAATAAGAACATGAAATCTGTACGCACAGCCTCAATTTCTACATATTCTAGAGGCTCTTTTCACAAACAAAAGGCCAACAACCAGCCACTTAACAAGCCCTCATTTACACAGGGCTCAACAGAGCATTCAATAAGCACTTCATTTACAATACAATCAAACAGAGTCCCACCCAGTCTAACAGTGTTGTCTTTGACCAAGCATGTGATGGTTTCATTTTCAATCACAGGGACTGTTGAGTTAAATTAATTTATTAGACACTGATCCCAGGAGACACTCGCACAAGTAGAAACACACTGTTGATCTACGACCTACAGCCAATAATCGTCACACACTGACCTCAGAATCACAGATTAGGAGTCAAAGGTTTCCCCCCAATATTTAAAATATCTGTATGGGAGATGCAAGGTTTTCATGTGTGTGAAACGACCAGGAATTTAGCAAAAAAACAAATCTGTATATTAATACAGATGTCAACTGTCTGTTATACTTTTAACCCAGCAACAGAAAATAGGACTACAGGAACAACGGAGCGTGTCTAAGTATTGTTCATAAAAGGCAGATATCAGGTAATTCATAAATGTCTATTTGAGGGGTCATTAAATAAAAATTTAATTAGTTTGACAGATGTGTTACTTAATTACTTATTGTTAGGATCTGCCCAACGATATCTGCCCTGAACTGTGCTTGGGTGATTCAATATATAACTATTAGAAGCCAATGTACCCATCTATTATTACTGACTCCAGGGCAACATGCTGTTTTTTTGGGCCAGTCTCAATTTGATAGGGAAGGGTGCCAGTGAAAAAAAGATAATTACTTTTCTATGTGTCCAGATGAGTGCCTCCAAACCATGACTGCTGCTGCCTTTGCTTCCTGCTTATAATTAAGGTGTATGTTGACAAATCAATACTGCTTCTCAAAAGGAACTGCCACCATAAATCCTAGGGGGGGATGCCAGGCCTCGGCACGCATATATAAACAAAGAGACGTAAAAATACCTCCTCACGCCCGCCATTTAAAAGCACTGCTTTTGTTTTCTGGTTTTACCCTTTAAGACTAAATGCCGCCCTGCTCATTCAAAGGACAGAAGGAGAAGGGGGAAGGTAATGCAAGGATTTCCCTGAAAAGGCTAGGTTAATGAATGAGGCCCAGGATATATTAAGTACAGAGGAAGTGGAGCAGGCCAGATTTCCGGTGTGACCCAGACAAGACGTGTACAAGATTGGTGTGTGTTTTTCAAGATCCAAAAGAATGTGTGCTGTATCCTTGGCCTGAATTATAAAAGGTTACATTTTGAATTTCTGTCTATAATGACAAAAATTAACTATAAAAGATTTTCAATTCTATGTTTCCTTCCGTGACGTTAGTTTCCTCCTTCAGAAAGACCCAACACATTTGGTAACAAATATTTAAGTGCAAGAAAAACTACAGGCTCCACATTTCCTCTTTGTGATATTACGCAAGATTGTGCTATTATCAAAAAACTGTGAGGAAAAACTGGCAGGGGAGGGCCAGGTACTACCAAATCTCATCCGCATATTTTCAGTATTGAAGCACAATGAAACAATGATATGGGGATACCATCTACCATCATATATTTAGCACAGCTGGACAAAACCTCCTTTGAAGTGAATTGACAATGGGAACCCACTGTTGTCCATAACAGCGCATAAAACATTTGCCTCAAATTATTAGTAACCCATGCTTAGGTAGATTTGTAAGAGTGATTACCTGCCAGACTCCTACAATAGCGTTTGCTATGAGAATAAGTAGGATAACAAAAGGCTCCACGAAGGCTGTAACGGTTTCTTCTCCTTCTTCAAACCAGGCCAGTGCCTACAACAAGAAAAGAAGAAAATAATGATTAAATACACCACAAATATGAATTAATACTGAATGAATTAAGATATTAAAGAACACCAGTGTGCGTTCATTTTCAAAATCTGTTTTTCCATTGAGGCTCTGCTAGACAATGATAATTATGTTTTTTACTTTATGGTACATTTTTATCTCATTTTAAAAACTTTTTTTCCTACTTTGTTTATTGATATGCACCGAAACACCAAGGCAAATGTGTAAACCTACTTGGCAATACACATATGCATGCCTCAGATACGTTTTAGGATTTCCTCCCAGTGTTGTGAGCAAAGCTGTGCCAGGACTGCACTTTTGACTTTTACATAATGGCACAAGGATTTTAAGTATCTACCAATCACTTAATAATAATCAAGCTCGCTTCTGCCAGTAGTGCAGAAACTGGGCCAAGTGTGTTAGAAAGTCATGTCAGAGAGACCGGGAATGTAGTAACCACTTTCTCCTCTTTTAGAATCTGTGCCAGGAGTGAAGTGTGTCAAATGAAATGCCAGCGGCCCCCTATCTTCTACTCCAACCCATTTAAGCACGGCCAATCAAACGTCTAATTCAATTCTAAGTGCCTATCAAACTGTGTTGCACCTTTTTATCTCAGAAGTCTCACAAGAATAGAACTTGCAGTCCAAATGTTGTCATGCCCGAAACAAATCTACGCGTGTCTGCATGTTCTTGTGTGGCCGAGAGTGAGCCGGGTACTACAGCTGGTGACTCATAAGCTTTGTAAACATAGCTGGCTGTCATCACCATGCCTTGGTAATGGATCATATTCTCAGTGAGTATGCCAACAGTCAATGAGCCAGGGCCTCGGGATAGTTGACCTAAGACTTTGTCAAACAGAAGCGACACCAAACTTTTTATCACTCACTGGTGACAAGAACACACAAATCACAGGTTACATCTGTTAATTTATGGAACATAATAGTCAAGTTGTATTCTGGATAACAACATGGTTAGTGGACATCAAGTGTTGTAGACGTCACTGAAGTGTGCTGGCATGTTAACACTCGGAAATTCAATCATCAGGGGGATATGTGGACTTCTTAGGTGTCGTCAGTTTCACTCTTTAACAGAGCATGCTGCTCGTTCCAACAACATGCCACATGATCATCGAGTGACATAACTATCTGTTGACGGATTAACAACATGCCAGCATTTCTTTTTTTTTAACTCTGGACGACTTGACTAGTGATGTGTTAATATAACCTCTCTGAAAGAAGAGGCTTAAAAAGGCTGAAATGACTTGCTTCGAGAGGAAACTCAAGGACAGAATTCTTAAAAAAAATATTAAATTAAAAGAAAAAGAAAGGAGGTCATCTGGGCTGTGTCACTGGACAGATTCTGGGCACCTTTCTTCTCCTCCTCTGTGAAGAGCATTCCTGCTCGGCTGTGATCTGCACTGAATCAATCAGAAGGGGACTATGTACGCTTGATAGGATGACAGAGCTGAACTCATCACTGAAAGGGTGAAAAAGAAAGATGGTGGTGGAAATGAACACAGGCAGAACGCCATGTTTTCACTATTCCAATAAACACTGAGTACTCTGCCTAGTATTTAAGGGCATCACTACTCTAGCACTAAAATACATAATTCATCTTTTACTACCAGTCTTGGTGACATAGTAAAGGAAGCACAGCTCTTACTTTCCATTTTTTGTATAATCTAGGCCATATTTGGTTTGATGAACACTGACCAAACCACCTGCACCAGCTACCAAAACACGTGCGTGTTATATACTTACAAAGGATATGCAGGCGGCAAGTAAAAGGATCCTCACGAGCAAATCTTCAAACTGTTCGACCACTAGTTCCCAAAGGGATTTACCTGGAAAACAAAAGAGTTTCGTTAAAAAAAAAAACACATTAATGCCAAAATGAATGAAGTAAAGACAAAGTATGTGTATTCATACATAATGGTCCAACTCACCCTCCTCAGCTGGCAGCTCTGTAGACAATAGAGACATGGACAGACAAAAGAGAGATGGGGACAATTGTCAGGACTTGTTAAATGATTTTAAGCACACTACCGTACCAAATATCACACAGATTCATAGTAAAATAAAAGTGCTGACGTAACATTTCGCTCTTATTAAAATGAGTCACAGTAGTAGTGATGCTTCCCGGTATTTCGACATAACAGTTGGTGACGTCAACAGCCTCTTTATGATCAGGCATGTCGCCCGTTACAAACCCTGGGAGCCATGGCCCATACATGACACCGGCTACCGGAGTATATATATATATATATATAAAAGCTACTTTTTTGTGTTTTTTAAAAAAAGAAACGGTTAACTAGCTCCTTACCGTTTGGTCCATATCGTTCCCGTTGTTTCTTCACTTGCTCTAAACTCAGCCCCGTGCTTTCATTGACGTTAAAAAAGCTGTAAACTTCTTCAACCGTCTTCGTGTGTGCGTTGTCCATGGTTGAAAAAAAAAAACGGCCACTTTGAGGACACACCGCTTGCCTTTTCTTCTCTTCAAACCCCCCCCTTGTCACGTCCCTCTCTGAAACCCCGGCCACTTGAAATATATATATATAAAAATAATAAATAGTGAGAGTGGGAGCCCGCGGTGCTGACTGCTAGTGGTTAATTAGCTATGACACAGGTGCCTGGCGAAAGTGAACGAGAAGCTAACGGCTGGCTAACAGGCTACACGGCTAGCTGTGGCTCCGCTTGAATTCGCCGGCTCCGCTTTAGCTTTTTCCTGCGAGACCTTGGACGAACAATTCATATCACACGGTCGCAGTCTGAACTGGATGTTGTTGTTGTAAAGGCCTCCCCTCTCTTGTTTTCAGAACGGCGAAATCCAGATTAGATCAGTCCAAAAAAAACGGACGATGTTAGACATGTGGCTAATAAGTTGCAGCTCGGTTCCCTTTCGCCCGCTCTGCCTGCCTCTCTCTGTGTGTGTGTGTGTGTGTGTGTGTGTGTGTGTGTGTTGCGGAATCACTGGCGTCCTCGGCACCAATCGCGTTTGTCCGCTGCAGCTCTCGCGTGCGTCGAATGCGGCGTTCGGTGTCCCGCATGTGGAATCAGCTCATTGGCTGGAGACACCGGAAATCCTACTTTCTCTCTTTCTCTCTCTCCACCACCACGCACACGCACGCATGGATGGATGGCCTGCGTGCGTGTGCGTGTACGTGCATGTGCGTGCGTGTACGTGTGCGTGTGACAAAGCCTATGCTTTTGCTGATGTGAATTTTTTCTAAATATATTTTACTACTTATCAGAGACAAACATTTTTTTTTTAGAAAAAAATAATTCTATTTTATTTCACTTATACCTTAGATAGATAAGCTCTAGCTAAAAAACTAGTAAACCTGTTAACCTGTTAAACCTAAATTATTATTTTCATTCATTTATTTAATGGGACCATGTACAGTATTAAACATAAACATAAATGATTACATTTGATGTACTGCACCAGAGTTGGCTTACAGCTATTTTTCATCTGCAGTCCCTTCTTGCAGACACAATTAAAACATATTACAGCACAATAACAAACAGTACAAAGCAAAAAAAACACAAAGGACACATAATACAAAAATACATGTACACACAAGTTACACACACAATAGCACATACATACATACACCCACAATGTCAGTGGCTACAGAGCTGAGTATACTTTAGCAGACTTTTTAATTTGGTTTTAAATGTGCTGATGGAACTGCAGCTCTTTATATCGTCAGGTAGGGCATTCCTCTGCTTTCACAGAGAAGGCTGACTGCCCAAATTCAGAGCGACAAAATGTTACGGTACAATCTGGTACAGAGGATATTCTGGAGGATCTAATAGAGCTTACTGAGCGAGTATACACAAAGTCACATATCATGTGTATTATCATGACTTTCTTTGCAATATTTCTTACACTATGGTCACTTAACATTACAATACTCTTTTTATATATCATGCCACTTTTTATCCTCAGTACCTGTCTGTTTTTGAAGGTTGATTGTTTTTCGTGTTTATTGTGTAGGTTATAGATATTTCTGTCTGTTTATTGTGTTTTTTTAACTCTGTGGTGTATGCTACACTTTCCTCTGCTGCTGTAACAAGTAAATTTCCCCGTGGTGGGATGAATAAAGTATATCTAATCTGATCTAATCTAATCTAATCTAATCTAATCTAATCTAATGATCCCCCACTCCCACCATTAAACACATAACCTTACAGGACTATATGCAAAATATGCACCAATACAATGACTGTTACTGCCACTGTACCAGTCACTGTAATACTTTAAATACTGTAAAACACTGTCACTTTACTCTGCCTGCTGTAAATTTGTCACTTTACCCTTACTCTATCAGTATTTCAAATAGTATATGCAACATATATTAATATAATAATATATATTTGTATAGTATGTTTATATCTATTTATACAGGTATACTTGAATATAGTATAGTCACAATCTTGTACAGTGTAAAGCACATTTATACACATTTTTCACATTCTATTTCAGTATATTTTGTATTATATGCATAGATTTCTTTCTCTTATATTCTATTTTAGTATATTTTAGTATATTTTAAATGTTTTTTTTTTTACTTCTTCAGCCTATTTCTGTTTTAATTTTACTGCTTAGTGCTCTTAATGCTGAGCTCACCTATTCCTCTTGTGCAACACATTTCATTGCATTGTTGACCCTGCCAGCATATGACAAATAAAGTTGAAACTTTCCGCTCTACCTTATCAATGGGAAAACTAACAAATTCAAATGCTCATATTCAAAAAAAACAAAGAATCTATCTTTTGGAATTATTTAAAATACACCATACTGATGTAGACTGACTACAGATGTGGTTTTGTAGTGGTCAAGTAGTTTGCTGTCATACCTTTAATTTCAGTTTCTTCTATAGTTCATATACAACTGAATAATTGAGATTTCTCTCTGTATATATGCAGTATTTTATGTTTTTTTTATACATGTATTTAACTAAGGAATTGTCTCAGATTATTACATTACACCACAATAATGAACAATTTGCTGATGTTATTGGGGGACAGTGTTCCCCTAATAATTTGTACTTTACTGTGAAACATTCTTCAGCCTTCTGCCCTACATTGAGTGAGAGTTGCACATAAATGAAGATACAAGTTTGGATGTATATAAACCCCTATTTTTACCCCCAAAAATGTTGCAAACACAAGTATTGGTTATCGTGATATCAGTCTTTTATTTGTCCATGTTGTGTGAGCAGAATCAAAGCAGTGTCAGTGCTATATAACACAGTCATTATCATTTGCTCTGTGACTTTTATTAGAGTGTCAGAAAGAATCTGTAGTAGTTCTAAAAGTTGTCTTTGAAATGATACTGAAAGCAGTCAGACATATTTTATCCTTCTTGTGCTCATGTTCCTGTCTTGGCTGTGATGCTGACCTCATAGGTCACTAAAAGAATCCTTTAAGCAGTTCAAATCAGAACCCTGACAGCCGATGAGATAGCTCCTGTGTGAGATGGTTTCTGTCTTTTGCAGCCTACAGTATCTGCTGTCTATCTGAAAGTTATTTTCAGACACTGTGATTAATGTGTGCTGCCACAATCAGACTCCTGCTCGACGACAAGGAAAGACCAAATCTGTGCAGCTAGAGTGACAGTTGGGATAGCCCGATAAAAATAAAATACAATAAAACCTCCATCTGAAGCTATTCATAGTCTGAGCAGCTTCAGATAAGAATGAAAAAGTGCAGTAGATGAAAGACAGGCTGTCATAGATTATTCAGCTAACATTCTTTTCATACAAATTAACTCTCGCTATATTTTACTGTGATTTTTTTGAATGCCAGCGAACAACTATTTGCAGTTCCTTGTCGGTTTTATGTGACTAAAGTAGACACAGTAATGTCATCTGTTGTGCTTCATCAACAAGAGACATGATGAAGAGAAAATGAATCATTCTCATGACACATTTAACCTCTTAATACATAAATATGTTTTGGGGAGTTTTTGGGAAGATAAGGCTGCAAAAATAAATGATATATTTTATACGCTGTATGGAGCATAATGTATTGGAGTAGGTACAGTAGGTAACAGTGAGTAACTATACAGACTCCAACCAAAATAGATCCAAGGTCAGGGTCACTTCTGCAGCATGCTGAAAATTAAACTCTTGTGTATGATGACAAAATGGATTCATTTTAAGAGCAAAGTAATTTCAATTTCAAGCTGAATAGATATTCAATAGTCCATTGTCATTGCTAAACAGCACACAGTGTTTTAAATAGCAGAAGGATGAAAGTTATCACAAGGCAGACTCACAGTCTATCTCTAATTCTTAGTTGGATGTAGCATCATTACATACTTAACTTAAATGTTTATCAGACGTGATGCTCTGTAAAATTATAGCATTGTGCTTGAATAAATAGATATCATCAGGTTTAAGAGCAGCTCACACTGTGCAAATCCAATTAAAAAACAAATGTTAACAGGGATATTTCCTCCCTTCAAATTCATTCACTTACAAGTCACTCCATTCCCTTTTCACATTTGACAAATATCTGATATTTGTTTTGTACGGCGACTTATATAACTCAGCCAGCAGGGCAGAGGCTTTAACAGCTGTGGCTGTCTTTGCAATGCGGATGGTTTTTAATTAATTATTTTTGGTTGTATGTGGGGGCAGTGGCAGAGGCAGCCAATTTCAGTCCAAGCTGATCTAATCTGAAGGTTTTGCTGTGGCTCTTTCCCTGTTAAAACATTTTTTAAAAAGGATTGTGGCCAGCTCACACTATGTAGGCGTACAGGTGATTGTGAGCCTTGTAGAAAAAGTTTAGGTCTGTTTCTGGAGGCCAATTCACCCTCTTTGAAGAACCCTTCTTTGGAATCAGATTGGTGGTTCTTATTTCTTTTTTTTCTTTTTTTTATTTTATCAGACATCAAATGAGACATCTCAAGACACTGGGGACAAAAACAATGCTGGATTTGTTTATGTGAGGCTCCAGGAGACAGATGGACTTTTCTGCTGGTTCTTAAAGAGACACAATTAACGTGTCACATAAGGTTTTCAAATTAAAAGACTCTTTTGTCATTTGCACCTATACTTAAAAGTTATTGTAAGACATTTGAGTAGGACAACATAAATAGACAATCACCACTTGTGAAGTGGAAAAAGTCTGCGTCTACACTCACAGCGATTTCACAGTGTTCATTTTGGGATTTAACACTTACTCATGTCCTTGTTTGCTACTGTCAAAGAGAAGGCTATGTAAAGCACATGCTAATTTATCTAAAAATACTCCTCCTCTGACCTGTTTCATCCACCAAAACCACATCAGCTGCATCACCAGTCTTAGAGAATCACCGGCTCACATTAAGTAATCACCAGTGTCCAGTAAGCTCGGCGTTTGTGCCTTTGAAAAATGGGCACATGCCGTGTGTGATATGGGATTATAGCAACCTTTTTCTTTTTCTCATAGCATGTCTATATTTGGAGAAAAGTAGTTGATCACCTTATAAGGTGTTATGAAAAAATTCAAGGGTGCATTCTAAGGCCATTCCAGGATGAGAGGTTTAAAGGTCTGGCCTCTTGGCAACTGGTATCCCTACAGTAGCTGTTGTGGTGTCCTTGAGAAACACATAAACACATCGGTGCTCTGGAAGTGCTGAAACTCTTTGCCATTATGAGTTACGCACATGCATTACACTCACATGAGTCACAGCACATTATGACAAGTGGCTACTGTAAATTAATATAGTTGGACTTCTTTATATGGACTAAAAATAATGAAGAAAGTCTTTGGCCACATTGCAACATGTCCTGATAAACATTTAGACACAACCAGCCAGTCAATACAACAAGGTATTGTGTATTAAACATGATATGAAAATTAGTCAAACAAAGCTCAGTTGTTACGGTTCCGACTTTCTTACTGATAGACCTTCACTGAGGGGAAAAATCTTGTCTGTCTCTTGAGTATAACAACATTTATTATGATAAGTTAATAAGATTGCAATCAATAACCTGAAATACAAGTTGGTAGCCTGAGCATTAGGAAACAAATATTATAAGCGACTGGATGACTTATCTATTTGTGGAATTTTGCTGCACTCAAGTGGGCAAAAACATTATTACATGTGTTTTCTGTCAATGTTATCCGGCTGCATGCAGTGCTCTTTGTTCTCTATTCCTCTACTGAATGTAAACACATGAGAGCATTATTATTTCAGGCTAAACTGACTTCCATATCAACAGCTGTTGGCTATATGCTTACATAATGCAAGTTTGTTAGTGGACATAACATTATAATAGATCAATCCTTGAACATGTGCAACAGTGGCTTTTAGATGTATCTCTCTCTTAGATGAAGGGGCTTCATAAAAGACGAAATTAGGCGATTAAAAAGGTTAAATTAGTTCATCTATGTGGATGTAAATCATAAAGCTTCAAATAAATGAACAGTACAATTCATATCGGTCATTACATTATTGTATTTTGTCCACAAGGAGGCTTCATTTCTTCAATTTCTTTTTTCCTCCCCAAACTTTATTGTAAGAACAAACAAACAGATAAAGAATTCACATTGTACAATAGTAACATAGTTACATGATAGTATAATAAGGTTTAAAAGGGAAAAGCAAAAATAAAACTTAGATGTGACAGACTTTGTAATCTTATAAATAAAGTTGTAGTTATAACTGTTGTGACAGGTTACTGGTTGAAAATATCTGCATGAATATTCATCATAGATGGACATTTCTTATTAGTAAGATTTAAAATAATAATCAATCAAAAATAGCTTAAATGATGATTTCTTTCATTTCTTGCTTTGACGTATGCAGACAAGTCTCGCGATATTTGCGACCCGAGGTCAAAGTTGACATTGGCCATGTGTGGATGTTGCAGGACTGTTGGCCACAGCTACAGATTGCACCTTAATTGTAATTATTTACGGACGTAGTCATCGAAACTCTGGTTGATCAACTCATTTATGTTTTTAGGAGGTTTGTATATGTCGTTAACGGGTGATTAAAGTCATCTTTTGTCCCGCGTTAGTTTCCGTAGCATGCATGTTGTAGCTGCACAAACTTCTGAGGATGGGACATGTTTAAAATCCGACCACTGCTCAGTGCCTTGATTAACCAGAGACTGACGTTAGAGAGAAACGGTAAGCAGATCCAGCATGACAGTGTGGATGTGTTCAGTCTGCAGAGCTGTGTCTGACTCCTTTCCCTTTTTTTTTTTTTTTTTTACCAGGTGGCTTGTATAACTTCCTTTGCATGATGAGTGAAGCATCCAGAGACGAGCAGACGGCCAAGCCCCTGAAAAGATCCAACGAGGAAAATGAAGACAGTGCAGAGAGGGCACAGGATGCAAAGAGGATAAAAGCAGAGGGCGAACAGGCTGAAGATGAAAAGAAATACCCCAAAAAGAAAGTGGCCCTCCTCCTGGCTTACTCTGGGAAGGGATATTATGGCATGCAGGTATAAACTGTAGCTGTTTATCCTCTCTTATTATCATTTTTTTCTCTCTGCCCTTGATTTTCTTACGTCTCGCTGACTTTAATTTCAGAGAAATCCTGGAACCACCCAGTTTCGGACCATTGAAGATGATCTGGTCACTGCGCTTATTAAATCTGGATGCATTCCTGAGAACCACGGCGATGAAATGAAGAAGATGTCTTTCCAAAGATGTGCCAGAACAGATAAGGTATGGGTTCGTGTCCTAATAAGACATTAGAAGACTGTGCATCGTCGTCATTGTGACAATATGTTATTTGAATTTGTTCAGGGTGTGTCTGCGGCTGGTCAAGTGGTGTCTCTAAAGGTGCGGTTGATTGAAGACATCGTTGAAAAAATCAATGGACATCTGCCGCCTCAGATCAAAGTGCTCGGTGAGACATTGACACTGATTTTGTTTCTCATAATCCGGTTTTATTCGGCGCAGCAATCAAATGTTCACGTCTGTCCTGACAGGTCTTAAACGGGTGACCCAGAGTTTCAATTCCAAAAACAACTGCGATGCTCGTACGTACTCTTATATGCTTCCAACAGTGGCCTTTTCCCCAAAAGACTATGACACTGGGAATATAGCAGCCTTTCGCCTTGAGCCAGAGACACTTCAGAGGGCGAACCGTCTGTTTGCTCTATACAAAGGCACCCATAACTTCCACAACTTTACCTCTCAGAAGGCTCCAAGCGACCCCAGTGCCCGCCGCTACATCACGGAGATGTCTTGCGGAGAGCCTTTCATCAACAACGATACCGAGTTTGCGGTGATCACCGTGCGAGGCCAGAGCTTCATGATGCACCAAATCCGCAAGATGATCGGCCTGGTGATTGCTGTGATAAAGGGATATGCGAAGGAGGACGTGTTGGAGAGGAGCTGGGGACAGGAGAAGGTAGACGTGCCCAAAGCTCCGGGACTGGGGTTGGTCCTGGAGAGGGTTCATTTTGACCGATACAACAAACGTTTCGGAGGGGACGGGCTGCATGAGCGGCTGGAATGGGAACGCGAGGGGGAGGCGATCAGGGCCTTTAAGGAGGCTCACATCTACCCCACCATTGTTGAGACGGAATGTCAGGAGGGCTCCATGGTCAGCTGGATGTCCACGCTTCCTGTCCATGACTTTGAAGAGACAGCTACCGTCACACAAGACAATAAGGACCAGAAACAGGTATCTGATGATAAAAGAGTAACACTGTTTGTTTTCAACCTTTAATGTTTGATGTACATATTTGTATTCATTGTTGCTCTCTGTTCCCACAGGACAACGCAGATGTAGGAAACGAGGCCGACTAGGTCATCCTGTGACATTTTCTCACCAAATCATTCTCTCTTGTTGGGAATCCGCTTTCTATTTAGTATATCTTCCAAGATTGACATTTTTTTGTGGATTTAAATTCTGCTTCTCTTATACAAATGTTATTAAACAAACATCAAGATAATAAAAGCCTTGCTGTTCTTGATTGTACCCTGATTGTGTCCCAATGTTAATTACAGTACACTCTAACAAATATGGATAGCGTCTCCCATCCTGTGTCAGAAAAGCTGGTAGACTCTTTCTCTTGTAAGCTCACTGCGAAGAATAAGTTAGTTTTTTCACGTGTATCTTAATATAATACTCACAAATTAATCTGCACATGGAAGGAGTTACTGGTTGCTGTAGTCGTTGCAACTAACCCCAACTCCGCTGTAAGAGTATGATGATGAGTCCAGCTTTAATGCTTTAATCAAATCTATTTTTTGGTAAATTTCAGTGATGACTTATTTAGGCAGACCTGTTTTATTTTACACAAAGATACATTATGTTCATGGCCTGGGTCAACATTTTAAAGCCATTTAATGCCTTTTGTTGTTTTGTCATTGGTATCGTTGAGACAATCCTTATTAGTATAAATAAACCATGGAAATGGAATGAGAAACTTTAAGAAAACCTTTTATTTTCAGTCCATCTTTTATTGCTACAAACTATGAAAGTAAACATCAGTATTAAAACCGGACACTAGATTTTATATCAGAGAGCTACAGTAGTGAATACAGGCGTTTACATCAGACATATCAGCACAGTTATTGATTGCTTTGAATTCATGTTTCGATCTGAAAGTAATTGTTACAGGAATTTTAAAAGAAAAACCCTCGAATAAGGAAGACTGGATTCAAAGTATCAAAGTTGAATTTATTTTTCTTGTACAAAAAGGAGTGTTTAACAGTGCAACACACAAAATGGGTTACAGAGAAAAGGCTCTAACAGTTGGTTTATACATTTTTTAAAAATGGGCTGTCTCGGACACCTCCCCACTGATACAGATAACATCACAATTTCCTTTTTTGGTTTCCTGCTCAGTAATGAGCATTATGTTTTATAATCCAAATGGTACTCCCCTAGCCTGTCTCTGCTGACCTTGTACTGTTGATTTATAATTATCTCTCCCTGCCAGCCTCAGTAAATCACAGGCCAATATAAATATACACACACACTAACTATATGAGTTAAAACATCTGCACCCATCCTAATGTTTATAACAGTAATGTGTTGACAGAAGTTAGATCACTGTACTCTTAAAATGATCACATACTAAAGAGGTTAAATTAGATAAAGCTTCACCCTCCGGTCACGAGGAGGCGCCACAACAGTTTGTGCTCTGGACTAATGTTGCATTCAATGGCCTTTGGATTTACAGTAAAATAGAGATTCTACCTTTGAGCTATGTTTGACACCAACTATAGGTACTAAAAAATAAAAGAAAAATATGCTATGAACACCCTTATATGGTAATATTCAAACAACAGTCTTTACTTATATGTTTAAATTCACAAACACCTTCTATGATGTTAGGAGTTCTGTATTCTCCCAGTGTCACATGAAGGGAGCACACTGTGTAATCATGGCGCCGGCCAAAAAACGCAACGTGAGTTCGTCAAAAACAAGCCAACAAAGTGTAAAGAAGGCTAAAACCGACTTGAACGGCAAAGTCGAGAGTATACTCGAGAGTAGAAAACATGCCAACGACGTCTTCGACATCCTCGAGGTCCTTGAGGTAAATATACGCAGCTAAATTTACTCATTTGTTGGGAGCATTAACCCCAACCTGAATGCACGCTGCTGGGGTTAGGTAGCAGTTTGCAATGTGGTTAATGTGTTATTCTTTATGTCTGTTTGCAGTCAGAGAAAGAGAAGGATGTTGTCAGTGCTGTCGATGCTTGCAGCAAACTGTTCTGCACCTTGTTGGAGAGGAAAGAGCTGTTTGTAGGGAAACTGCCCGAAGAGGAGGATGCCCTGAGCGGTGAGTGTATAAACTGATTAATTGACTTTTTACAGCAACCAGTCATGACATGAAATAGTATAAATAGGGTCAACACAGGTGTTACCAATGATACTAATTAAGGGCCCGTTCCATTTATTGCAGCAGAGCCTTTCTAGTGAGCGCCACAGCAGCACCTGAATGGAACTGGACCCTAATTAGTATCATTGGTAACACCTGTGTTTACCTACTGTCAAAGAGACTGATGGGATATCAGCTAAAAACTTGTGCCAGCAATGACAGGATATTTATTTTTATTTTTATAAATGTCATAAATATCAGCCGTGATGAAATAACATCTCTGTAAGAGACTGTGTCCGCTAGGGTTGCAGCAGAATCTGGGTTTCACAGTCTGAGAAAATGTCAGTTTCACGGTATTATACAATAATTTACAGTCACAATGACCCTTAAAGGAGTGGAAACACGGTTGACCTCATATTTCTCTCAAAATATCATACCATATTATGGTAAATGGACTGTACTTATATAGCGCCTTTCTAGTCTTCCGACCACTCAAAGCGCTCTATACTACATATCTCATTCACCCCATTCACACACATTCATACACTGATGGCAATGGCTACCATGCAAGGTGCCAACTGCTCATCAGTTTGAGGATCTAACCATTCATACACATTCAAACACCGATGGCACAGCCTTCGGGAGCAATTTGGGGTTCAGTGTCTTGCCCAAGGACACTTCGACATGCAGACCACCGGAGGAGATCGAACCGCCGATCATCTGATTAGTGGACGACCCGCTCTGCCTGTGAGCCACAGCCGCCCCAATTACACTAATACAGTCACAGGCGTCGCATAGGGGGGAAAAGTTAGGACAATTCCAAGGGCCCACGACTGACAGGGGCCCCCAAAAATAGATAGAAAAATAGATAGCTGCGCAGAGGGGGCCCAATTTGATTTTTTTGTCATGGGACCCAAAATTCCTGGCGGCGCTCCTGAATACAGTAGTTCGAATCAATACCGTGGATAGGCAAATGTTCACACGATGATAATTGTCAATTCTCATATCATGTTTGCCATGGTATCGGTATACTGCTGCAACCCTGGTCTCCACTCCTCTGGGTTTAACTCGGCTGTACATCAGACAACAACATGGTCACAAGTAACATCATTATGAATTATTGTGTTTGTATATTTTCCGGCTCAGGAGAGTATAGTGCTGAACAGAAGTACCACATGTTCATGAGGCACCGTTACAACAGCTGTGTGGAGATCCTGCTCGAACACCTCAGCCATGAACTTCACGAAGTCAAGGTGATTGGATTATTTTGACAACCCATATAAATATGTTTGAACAGGTACTGTGGTATGGACGCGAAGTTGTCTCTTTATGTTTTATTTAGTTAATTTTTTGATTCTATAAATAACTGTCTGGATGCAGGAGAGCGCCCTCTGCTGCCTGATGAAGTTTGCTGCAGGAGAAGGACAGCATCCCCTCGAGGACTTGGACTGGAGTGAACACTACAGCTTCCCAAGAGAACTCATCCAGGTAGGATTTTTGTGTCATGCAACCTGGACACCCATGGTGGGAATAATGACAATACGAAGTCATTAATATAATATGTAATGCTTGAAAAACAACATTTTTTTTGTCAAGGTGCAGGCGCCTTCTGATATCTCTGTGATTATTTCATGGTCAGGCCGTGGTGGACAGACTACTGTCCAAAACTACAGACAACTCCCTGCTGATCTCCAGATTCCAAGAGTTCCTTGAGATGGACGATGTGCGCTTTTATGTCATCAGCTCCATCCGGGAGAATGTGGGCAAAGTCATGGACAAAAGCAAAGGGGTAGGAGAGCTCTGTTGAGTACTTGGCTCATCTGTGTCTTGTTTAATGCTTTCAGTGTCACAATCTAAATGCAATTTGTGAATGTTAGCTTGTTTTGCTGAATACTGTTTGTTTGGCTCGTTCTTCTCAGGCAGTGGTGCCCGTATATCAGAGTAATGTGTTCACCCTCATGTCCAACATCAGTGTGCCAAGCCAGCAGTCAGAGCTGACCAACTTTATGGTCAAACAGGAAGGTGAGACTTGCTTTTTGACAGTGCTATTGTTTCTTTTTTGCCATGATGTTGAGCTGTCACTGTGTGGGGAGAGAAGGCTGTTTTGTCATTGAAGTGATGCATTTGTTTTCAGCCAAACACAAGGACTGGAAAGCAGCCAAACTGAATGTAAGTAAAATGTTTAAATGTTTTTTTATGAGACAGTTACGTTTCTGCTGGCAACTTAAAGATACAGTGTGTAAGATTTAGTGGGCTGTATTAACAGAATATGGCATAAATGGAAATATCGTAGGCACAACTATGTTTTCATTTGTGTATGAGCACCTGGAAAAATAAGTACTGTTATGTATTTGTTACATTAGAATAAGCTCTACAGATCCCACAGGTGCTCTGCTCATGGTAGTTCAACATGTTTCTAAAGTAGCCAAGAATGGACAAACTAAGTCTCTGTGGTTTTTTGTGTGCGTTGTAGTTTCTCCCTCACATTAGGAAAGGGAGGGTGATGTGAGGGGTTTTCAGTCAGCAACTACACCACTAGACACCACTAAATCCTACACACTGGGTCTTTAAATGTTTCCGGATACGATTTCAAATGTTCTACCTCATTACAGGAACACAAGCGTGTCTTTGAGAGGATGTGGCTGGGCTTTCTCAAGCATAAGGTATCATAAAAATATCTTTAATGGCTCCTCACACTTTTCTTGAATCAAAATATATTGTCTGTATATATCTCTGACACTTTGATGTGTCTTATTAATTGCTATTCTCTCGTTTGTAGTTGCCAAGCAACATGTATAAAAAGGTCCTGGTGATCCTCCATGACTCCATTTTGCCCCACATGAGTAAACCCACACTGATGATTGACTTCTTGACTGCTGCCTATGAAGTTGGTAAGTTGTGACAAACCTCAGTGACTACATTAAAGTAACTATAGTGGCTTTTTACATCTGTTCTCTGAGATGTATTATTTCTAAAGGGTGATGCTGGTAATCATGACGTGCATTGTGTCATGCTCTCATTGAACAGGTGGGGCTATCAGCCTGCTGGCCCTCAACGGCCTTTTTGTCCTCATACATCAACACAACCTGTGAGTTTTGTATGATAAATTGATACATTTGGCCACTTTTCATTGTCGCATGAATCTATTATGAAGTTATTTTTTGAATTTCATTAACTAGTGTGTTGTGTGTATTTTCACAGAGATTATCCTGATTTCTACAAGAAGTTGTATAACCTGCTTGATCCTTCTATTTTCCACGTGAAGTACAGAGCACGCTTTTTCCACCTAGCTAACCTCTTCCTTAGCTCCAGGTAAGGTCCATTCATTATTCATAGTTTTTTACCCCCATCCATTTATCCAGTTATAGTTGTTTCCATCTATCCCTTTAGAGTACCGGACAGGTAAACAGTTGTAGGCAATACTTCGTAACATATATGCTTAATATGTGTTTGTGTTTCCCTCTAGTCACTTGCCAGTGTACCTTGTGGCTGCGTTTGCCAAACGTCTGGCTCGCTTGGCCCTCACAGCTCCTCCTACAGCCCTCCTCATAGTGCTGCCTTTCATCTACAACCTGATCCGTCGCCACCCATCCTGTAGAGTCCTTCTTCACAAGCCCAGCACAGAAGATGGTGAGTGTCACTCACTCCTCTGTTTTATAAAACAACAATAACAATAACAAAACGTGTTATGTCATCAGTTTCTAACCATTAAGTGTTTTTTTTATTTTTTATTCACAGTCTGGTTCATTGTAATATTCAGTACAATTTGTAAGACTTCTCATGTGACATACAATCTTGGACATGTGTTTCTATTTATAATGACAGAGCCTTTGGAGGACCCGTATCTAATGGATGAAGAGGATCCTGCTCAGTGCTGTGCTTTAGAGAGCAGCTTGTGGGAGATCAAGGTGTGTACTGTATGTGATGGTGAATGAATGATCCATGATACTGACTACAACTGAGGGAACATCATATAAATTTAGGTTACTCAAAGTATATTTCATTTTCAGTTAAAGTTGACTTCTTCGTCTTTCTTACAGACACTGCAGAAACATCACCATCCAGATGTGGCCAAAGCTGCTATGCTGATCAACACACCCCTGCCAGAAAAAGAGGATGACATCAGCGAGGTGCTGGAGATAACAACGTATGAGGTGATGCGACAGTTTCAAACTTAACTGGTTTAATCAGCTCTTTCTGTGTTTTTTAGTAGTTTTAGATAACAGTTTCATAATATTGTCTATTAGTGCAGTTAAGTTAACTTTAATATTTAGGTTTAAGTTTGATATTGCTATTCCAATACTCATCTTCATTGGACTATCATGAATAATGTGTGCCATGTTCTTCCCCAGCTGATGGAGAGAGACCTGAAGCAGAAGCAGATCAAGAGCATCCCACTGGAGTTTGAAACTGCCACACAGTTACTAAAAGGAGGAGGAGGAGATGTGTTAGCACAGCATTTCTGTCTGGATTAAAACAAAGAACTGCATTCACAGTGCCGTATACCTTTATGGGACCTGTTTTTCTGTCAGTGTATATGTTTGCAGAAGCTTGGCTTGAAGAGGACGTGGACAGGCCTCACCTCTGAAAAAGAAGAGTAATATACCATGTGTTTTTGATGTGTCACTATTCTACATCAATAAAAATCTTTTACAGAATAAATCTGTTCCTTTAAGCACTTTTTTGGGTCGCTAGATAGAACCAGTTACCAATGAATGGGATTTAATTATAGAAAGGTTTGACTCCATTTTAATGTGCAAATTTAAATATTGTATGGCCCATGATTATCACACAGACCACTCTATAGTGCTTAGTAGCTAGTTTTTGTTAAGTTGATTTCAGTCTCACTGTCAGCAGTAGTTAGCCATTTTCAGGTAAAAGGTTCTGCTACCTAATCCCAGCCCGAAATGTTACCTAAAAAATACAGTTTCAGTAGAAAGTATGGACCAAAGTATGGAGGTTGGACTGGTAGCTGCTGAGGTGAACAAGGTACCAAACCCCAACTGCTCCCAGGGCTCTGCTATGTGGCCGCCCAGCAAAAATAACAGATTGAAGAATACTACAGAATGCTGAGAGTCAAGATTACTATTTTATTGATTTAATATTGACTTAAAGAGCATTCTTTAAGAGTACAGTGTAAACACTCCCAGTCCTGAGAAGAGCTAATCAGGCAATGTAAAAACACCTGTGTCTTATGCACTGAAAGTAACAGGGTTATGCTTACTGCTTTACGCTAAGGTTCAATGTGCCGTCACATTGTGATAACAGGTGAGAGGTTACCCTTAAATGCTCTTTTCCATCTTCTGTTTACATTTTATCCTCTTGTTAAGTATGCCATATGGTCACACAGCAGGCAGCCTTGGGTACAAGAACGCCATTCTGAATCATAACTGACTTCTGTTGGAAAAGGGCAAGTCATATCAGGGAGAAGCTGTCCAAAACATCAAGGAGACACACTAAGGAGAGCCATTTAAAGCTGTGGTTATCAGTGGCATACAGCGCCATCAGTGCAGTTATTGCTTTCAAGTCTTTAGAGTGTTTGTCTTTAATTTTTTAAAGATTTATCTTTGAGGATTACAAGGCAGACACATGGCGCCAGAGTTTGCCAAAACCTGGAAGGTAAGAAGCCATCAGAGCAGAGGATCACTGTAAGGAGGATGAAAGAAACCGAAGAGCTTCACTTGGATGGGTAATAATTTTTCATTATTAGTGACTTTGCTGAAATATTTTGCTCTGTATGCATGTTCAGGATTTATTAGTTTTTAGGTGCAACACCATATACTTTTTATCTTTTTTTATTCTTCAGTTGCTGAAACTTTTCCACTGGAGACAAAATGCATGCATTCAAACACATTCACAGCTACATTTAGAAGAATGTTGTGTAAGAGGAACTATTTCTTATGTTTAAAAGAATGCACAGACGCTTCAGAGAATTCAGATACATGGCGTCACATAAAAATGCACTTCTTCAGAGGGAGAGGATATACTCTAAAATAAAGCAGCACTATCATGAAATCAATCATAGTAATGGGGGTGATATATTAATTAACAGATAGGCTAGATAGCAAATAAAAACCCACATTCAGGCCTGGATAATGACGCAGGCACAGCTCTCTCCTCTCACTTTTACAAATCTGTGAGAGAGATGCTTTTGCACTGCGGCTTGATAGAGGGATTGGCAGGATGGGACATTTCTGCATTAATCTACAGGACTCCTGAGCATTCTGTGTTGTTGTTGTTGTTGTCTGTCCTCCTCCTCCTCCTCAAGTCCCCCTGCGAGGAAATAGAAGCTGTCCAAGGTGAGTCAGCACGAAGAAAGCTGTTTGAGCATTTGGCTGAGGCGCCTAAGAAGGACCAGGGGGAGGGGGAGCTGATGTAGAGTTTTAAAAAGTATAAAAACAAATCACTTGTATTTCATCTTTGCCCATAAATTACTGCCAGTTTGTTGTCAATAGTATCTAAAACAAAAACAAACAAAAATGGTCACTTTTTGAGTATCTCTGATCAGAAATTATTTATATAATGTTTTTTTTTATGTGATCTTGTTCAGCGTTCAGCTCAAACAGATGACTGAAATCAGCTGTGTTTAATATGATGCAGCAATACAGCCGGATAAGTCAGATCTCCTGAGGTACAAGCAGCATTAACCTTCTTAACCTCCCATGTGTCACTGTATAGTAGTTACTGTGAATATGGTCTTCCTCTGTGTGTGTGTGTGTGTGTGTGTGTGTGTTTGCAAAGGTACAAAACAGGACAACATAGATAGAGATTTAGCACTGACAGATAAAAACTGGTGTGTTTTTTTCCACGCTCCCCCCTGTCATTGTGTTGCTGTGATACAATAATCCTCTCTTATGTAACTAGAATAGAGCTCTATCTATCTCTCTCTGTTATTGAAAATACACATGCACATGAACACACACATGTATGGACCCAATCATGCCGGTCATCATCTACAAATGCATGAACTGATGCAGGAGGCAGCATCGCAAATAACAAGCAAGTTATGTGATTTTTAATCAAAGACGATGAAGGAACTGTACAGTAAGTGTCAAGAAACTCTTTGCTAGATTTGTCACTGCACTGTGCCATGTGTTCCTCTCTGTGTGTTTATGCAGTTGCACATTTTTGTTAAGTTCTTAACTGTTGAAATGATGGTGATTTGTAAATGACATAGCTCTTATACTTAGACATACTATAATGGGATATCACGTCTAAACTACTTTCCAGTGAATTGTTTAGTTTTAGCTATAGACACACATTCAGTCGAATGTTTTGGTTTTTCTTGTGTTCTTCGGCAAACATGTGCTCGTTTGGAGGTGCGAGGAAGACTGCGAGGTTTTGCAGTGTGTGTGTGTGTGTGTAATCATTGGGTTGTGTGGGTTTTTGCAGGTGATAATGCGGGATCACACATCCAGCGTTCATGTGGAGGAGCTGCTGAGGCAGTCTCAGATGGAGTTACAGTGGATCCAGAGACAGCTGGCCCTGATCGCTGCCAGAAACATACACCATCACCACCTGCACGCCAAAGGCAAGGTACTGTGGTACCACATACTGTAGGCCCGTTACTACTACTGCTATATATTTATATATATTTTTACGAGCTATGATAAAATCCTGTTACTGATATAAAACAGCCCATAGTCCATTTGAGAGGAGGAAATGTGGAAATAAAGCACCAAATTTAGTGACCGAAAAAAGGAACATCTGCTCAACCTAATCTGACGGATCTTCATTACACATCATTATGACGTATCATTAGATAACAGTTTCATTTTAGTTATGATGATGGTGTTGCTGTGGCAGTTTGTCACCCACCCTCTCCAGTACATCTGTGATGTGTATCTAACCCTCATCCAAACTGTAACCCTAACCTTAAAGTCTGTGTAAATGCAATTCTGAGATTTCTTTCAAAATACATTAAATATGTTGGAAAATAGTTGCTGAAAACATGTGAAAACACTTTGAACAATAGATTATTGAAATGTGGAGTTAGAGGTTTGTGGGCGGTCCTTAAAGGGTGGCTCGATGACACGCTGAGGTCACCCTGAGCATACCCCTAGCAGAGAGAGAGAGGTGAATTCATCTCACTCGGAGTGTTTCAAAGTTAGTCATGTTATTTTCTGAACTCATCTGACACGTTTCAGTCACTTCAAAATGACTGCTTAACTGCTCCCATGAGTGGGCGTGGCTTCCGCACATTCATTTACCCGATCTTTCAAATTTGGCTGGGTGGGTAATAACACTTTCTTCTCTGGTCATTGTTATTGCTAAATGTTATTTAATCTCATTCCCTCTCCCCCTCCAGTCTTAACATTTGTAAGGTAGAGAGTTTAATGGTTTTGACCACAAATCCCTTGTTTTCAATAATCTATTACCTCACCTGACCCCACCAAACACCTGTCTGCTGTCGTGTTTTGGGGGATTTGATTTGAAATGAATTCCTCTTTTATAAAAGTGAATGATAGATTGCCAAAGGCTTTAAACCATTTACTGTTACCCTTAACGAGGATAAAAACACAAAAACAATCATCTTTGTTTTCTTGTTGTTGCCATTTTCTATTTTGTTATACGCACATATTTAACAATAAATGTCCATTTTGTATTTCTATTATAATATCTATTTTTCATGGAACTCAGGTGTAAAGAAAGTGTATGGTTCATTCTATCTCCAGGAGGAGAGGACAGCATGAAAACAGTCTGAAAACTCATTTCAGGGTTAAATATCAACCAAGTTGAGAAAGAGGCCATGATGCTGTCCAAACGTAACAGCTTGTTTGAGTCATTAAACGTCACACTGCCTTCGGCTATTTGCATATTTAAAGGGGTCGTCGCATATCTCTCTCTGCCTAATCCAGTTTCCATCTGTTCCTGAACCCTGCTCTCGCAGGGGCTTCATGTCATGCCTGAAAAAACCCAATTCACAATGAGGATGATGCGTCTACGCTAAGGATGGGAACAGACAGTGAGCAAGTGTTGCTAGGCAACAGAGTGGAACAGAGCGTACGTTCTGCTTTCTCTTGTCGCTCACGCGCACTTAGTGTCTCTTTCTTTCTATCCTCTCCTCTGTCCTCTCCCTCGGTCCCAGTGTTAAACCAGAGAATGGCTCTCGACAGAATACACTGAGGGCCTGCTGCTGATGTGGCCTCATTAAAAAAAAGAAAGAAAAAAAAAACCCACACTGATTTAATTTGAATCCTCTGGTCAGGGATTTAGAAGAGGTGAAGAGAGCAAAAGGATGGTTGTATCCAAGGTCTGTGTGGGATCAGTGTAGATTTGATTTGCTGCTAGAGGATGGTAAGAAGTAGAAACCAAGGAAACACACTCACAGCTGAGATGTATATATGTATAAGAGATATGTGAGATGGAGTGATGTGTGGAAGGAAAGACAGAAAATCATTCTGTTTTGTCAGTGACATGCAGAGGAGAGAGGGATGCTGACCCATAATCAGCTCTGCTTGGGAACTGTATTCATCTGTAATGTAATGATTTACACCTCACTGCCTGTGGTCAGTTGAGCAGGGCGTGCACATGTCTGCGTAAGGGCTGAGACGGAGAGAGGGGACGAAGAAGGGAGGGGTGGGATTTTTAAAATGCAACTGGAGGACGGAGCAGAGAGAGAGAGAGAGAGTACGAGAGGCAGCGATAGCAGACATAGGGGTGGGACTGAGGGAGAATATGTGTGTGTGTGTGTGTGCATCCAGCCTGTTACAGTGGCGCACAGACTAAGGCAGGCTATTAAAGCTGCAGATTGTGAAACACTCCACACACCACACCGGCAGACATGTGCACACACACGCACGGAAGCGTCACCTCCGACCTGCACTGCCAGCTTGAGATGTGACGGGAAGGGAAGAGAGTTATTTTGGGACAAAGTGGGTACTGCCTTTAAGGTAGGGACTGTCATGTTCGTGTTTGAAGGATGAGTCCGTGTTGTTAACCAGTAACTTAAGGGACATTGTCATTATCTGCATCAGCAAAATGATACCGTCTGTACAGATGGTTGTAGACTGTTGATATTGTTAATCTCAAAACACACAAATGATAGACTTGGATGCTGCTGTGATTCTCACATGTATTCCCCCTTATGAGGAGCAGCAATTAAGTGTTCATGAATGACAGTGATTTATTTTTCTCCTGAGTACTTGAGCAGTCTCCCACTCCACGTGGAAAACACATCCACTTGTGCTGGACAAGAGGAGCTGGAGGAAGCAGGCTTTAAAAAGACTGATTTTCTTCTTTTGGAAAATCTATTTAATGGTTGGTCAATAGTTGTACATTCATGGCTGACTGCATCAGGCAGCACTGATGCAAGTATTTCACTCACACACCAGATGGCGATATGGCAATCTATTTAAATCACCCACCAGTCAGGAGATTACCTTGGGGGTACCCTGGTGGCTCGGTTGGCTGAGCACACACACACACACACCACTTAACCACAATGCCCTTGGTTCAAGTCCATGCTGCTTTCCTAATCCATTCTCCTCCCGTCCCTCCACCATAAGTCATCCAACAAAGTAGAAAAGCCATAAAAACCCTTGAAGATGATAATTTTATTAAGCATACCATTGAGCGAACACACACAACATTTCTTGGTGTCACAATGAATTAGCTATCTGTAGCTATTAATTACTGCAAAAAGTGGAGGAAAGCCCGAACGGCGCACAGCATAAAAGAGTAAAAAAACCCTATTACATAATTATATGCTGTAACATCTTAATAGCTACCCACATGATCTGCTTTGTTTAATAAACAGTTGCCCCAGCCTCCAGTTTTAAATGGATAATTCATTCACAGTGTGTTTTATTACCATAGAAATAAAGTTCCCTGTGTGTTTTTTGTCCTGTTAGTGGGAAATATGCTTTCATAGGTATACATATTTTGGCTTGTGCCCTGCCCCTGTGTTCTTTACCGTATATTGAAATAAATATGTGAGTCTCAGATGGTTTTGTAAAGTGCATCATAGTTGTAAACCTGTGAACTCAAGTCAAAGCCCTCCTGACCTCAGGTTTCTGCTCTGCGGACATACATTTGAGTCGTACACTGACTACCTTTTAGTGCTGTTTCTTCACTCTGCCCTGTGTTGCAGTTGGCAAACACAAAAAAAAAACATTTTTTAGTATAGCATCTGAAGTGGTTTAAACATTTGACATTGTCTGTCACTGAAATCAGCACTGACACACACAATCAAAATATCAACGTAGCAAATTTGACCACGGTAAAGGATACTGAATAGATCATATTATGATAGACAGGCATCGACTTCACTAGTAATTGGCTAGCTGTTCCTGGAAGTCAGTTCCCATAAGAGCCGCCTGGTTTTGATATTTATAAAATGCTGCCTCAGCCCTGTCTTACCTCCAGTCAAAACATGAGATGGACTCTTACTAACTGACACTAGTTTTATTTAATAGGACAAAGAAATAAAGATATGATAAGATGGACTTTATTGATCCCACACCGGAAAAATTCACTTGTTACAGCAGTTCAAAGTACAAAAGGTGGATAAGAAAAAGAACAAAATAGAACAAATAAATTAAATTATACACCACAAGTATATGGATATGCATGTTTTATCATTTGTGTCACGCACATATATACCTATATATGACAGTAACTACTATAATTAACACAGGAAAAAGTAATTGAGTAATTAAACAGTGGTGCATGAAGTCATGCTGGTGTTGAAGAGTCTGACAGCTGTTGTAATGAAGGACCTGCAGTAGCGCTTCGTCTTATATGCTGGGAGTAGCAGTGTGTTACTGAAGGAGCTGTTTAAAGCTCCCAAAAAGAGTAAAAAGGGGAAAAGAGGAAACAAGCTATTTTTAATAAAGTGCTTGACAACACTGGGTACGAGCAACTTATGAGATATTCTAACAGATGTAGACAAGCACTTGGAAAGGATTATGAGATTTTGTTTGTTTGTGCTTGTCCCGCTGACAAATATGAAAATGGAAGAGAAGAAGCTAATATTAAAGGCATACACAAAGGAAAATCCTTTGTTTGATGTTAAGAGTCTCGAGATGATTGCACAGGCGTCTTCTTTCTCTCGTTTTCTTTCTGCCTAATGTGCAATTTTTCCTCATCTAATGAATGCTTTTGTTCCTCTTTCATCCTTCCACACTTTTTGCTTATTCATACAGTATTTATATTTATCTATAGTATATATATCTTAACTTATGGTCTTCAACCATCATGAAACCTATGGAAAACAGAACAAATAATGCATGTATCTACTGTATTAATGTGAAATAACTGATAAGACAGTGTGTCATTTGCTCATTAACGCCGAATTAAAAAGCGTTCTGAAAACGTGTGAGACGACACACCTTTGGGCTCAGAATGTCTCTTATGTACCTTTCACTGTGTTTTTTTTTTTTTCTCTGGAGGAGATGTTGTCAGTATTTCCTGTGGCCACAGAATGAACAAGTGCGTCATGATTCCTAACTGTGACGCAGCTCCTGTCAGAGCAGCTTTGGCAGCTCCCTCGGTACAAGGATGATGTCTCCACAGTGGACAGCACAACTGGGTCCTGCCCGACATGGGACTAGTTTGCAGTCACAGCCTCTGTTGTCTGCATGACTGACTGACTAACTGAATCATGTCTCACTTAGATATCTCAACCTGGAATTGATAAGAGTTGATGTGTACCAATATTTTTGCTCTGTTTGTCAGCCAGGTGCAATTTTTTATAATTTTCTTATTCTGAATAGAATAAAAAAGATTTGAAACATAAAATGGTCAGAGCCGATGCCATATATTTTTATTCTCTGTTCTGTCCACATGTCAAATCAGGTTACCTGTTTTTGATCTTTTCAGTGCACATTCAGTGTTTGCATCAGTGGGTTTCTGGTCTAAATGACTCAAAATCAGGATGTCCATATGGCCTAATATCTCGCTCTAAATAAGCTGACTGGATGTGTTAGTCTGTCTGTCTGTCTGTCTGTCTGTCTGTCTGTCTGTCTGTCTGTCTGTCTGTCTGTCTGTCTGTCTGTCTGTTTAGAAAACCCACAGCGCTTGTGGGCATGTCTATTTATCTCGCAGCTCTTGGAAAGTCCTCCATGTAACACTAGTGGGCCTGTCTGTAGGCTTGCCTGCTTGGCAGGTCTGCTGTATTAGCAGGTGGATCTGGCTGTCTTTCTGTCTGCTTGGCAGGTCCAGCCACACTAGCTTTGGTAGCTTTGGCTGTCTGTGTTAACTGACATATTGCCTGCAACTTTGTTTTTAGTATTTGTCTTGTGGAGGATGATAGTTTGGCATGCAGTCAGTGGATCTGGTTGTTGTCTATGTGTGTGTGTGAGTTCTTTTGTTTGCCTGACAAGATACCAAATGCTCTGGTAACATGCTAATTGATATATTAAAATAACATAAACTGATATAAGGACCATCTGGTGGTCGGTCTGTCACGAGTTACTATGAGGAAAAAGTCCTCGAAGAGAACAATGGGCTGACATTTTCATCTCTTCCTTAATTTTCCTCCAAATGGATAAAGGTAATTTAAATTTTGAGAGCAGAGATAGAAGGTGGAAAAAAAGGAGAAAAGTGAACAGGCTGCAGATTAATTCCGCACAGCTTTCTTTTGTCTAAAATGGTGATGTTTTCCTTTTATGGCTGTGGTAATATTGGAGTGGCTGGGCTGGCTGAGTGCGCTTTTTCAGGAGGCAAATGGGAAGACTACACCCCAATTGGGATTTCAGTTTGTAGCTCTAGAAAATCTTCATATTTCACACATTTATATTGCTCAAAGTAGATAGATCGGAGCGGAGCATCGCATGCATTTTTAGATTAACTTATAGAAGAGGCACAGGCAGAGTTTACGTCCACTTATCCCAAATCAGCTACCCCCTTACCTCAGCCTAACAGCTGTTCACTTCTTCTATCATCTACAACCTCTCCGGTGGCCTCAAAGTGATTGGAAAATTTAGTGTACGGAAGTACAAGAAAGTGCAAGATTGACAGCAGAGCAGTTCTTTTTCCAAAGCAAGACAACTGTAAACTCAAAACGCCATCAAATTGTACAAATTGATGTCTGGCACGAAGGGGAACTAACTGAGCAATACAGGAAAGAATTCACAGATGTCAAGAGAAACTTGCAGCCTGCCTATTACAGATATGCGGTGTATTTCCATGGAGGGTTCAATCCCTTCAAGAACATTTCTAAGGAGAAAAACACTGACTGGCAAATCCTGCTGAGGCTCAAAACCTGTTGCAGTAGCAGCTTCATTTTCAGGCCTGGTAATCTTTTTCCTGTGACCGACCCCACGGGATAGAACTAAAGCCTGAGTGCATCACTGTAAGCAAGACTGACAGTCCTATATCTTTTTTCTTTCATATTGCATAATCAGACCATAATCAGACCATCCAACTGTTGGATGATCCACCACTTTGGTCCACACTGAATTATCTTGACAACTATTGGATGGATTGTGATATAACTTGGTGCTGATATCCATATTACCCAGATATTGAATCCTAATTTTGGCCATTCTCTCACATTTTCTCTAGTGCCATCAAATTTTTGATTTTTCCGGGGATATATCACTACATCTACTTGACTAATTGCTGCAAAAAACAGACATTCATGGTTCCCAGATGATGTATCCTATAGACTTATACTGTATATAGATCCCCTAATTTTGGGTTAAGTGGCTTGCCATGAAATTTGGTACACACATTCATGTTGCCCTGTAATAACTTTGGTGATCCCTTGACCTTTTCTCTTGTCTCATCATCAGGTCAAAACTTTAGTCCAATATTTTGGTTTATGACCTTATATTTGCAAAACTAATGACATTCATCTTTGTTTTGTGGTCAATGTTTTTTTCAATAAAGCTGAATCTGGAGCATCTGGACTTGGTTGTAGTGAATCCGTGAAGACATTTTGTCTCTCATCCAAGAAGCTTCTTCAGTTCCAAATGAGTAGCCCATTGTTAAGATCCAGCCTAGGATAAATACTCGGATCTCCCCACCAGTCAGTCAGAACTGAAGAAGCTTCTTGGGTGAGAGGCAAAACATCTTCATGGATCTACGACCAAGTCCAGTTTTATGTATTGCCAGATTTTACATGATTATGACTACTACTACTAATAAGAATAAAAGCAATAATATTGGTATTTTTTCCTCATCTTTTAGTCATATTTTTTAATTTCTCTTTTGCAGTTAAGATATGAAGTTTCAACCCAGCAGACCACAGGACACTCAGTCTACAATGTGAGCCGCTTTCGATTGCTGGAGGAGAGAAACCGAGCTCTGAAGCTCGAGGTAGCCACGCTTCGCCAAGAGAAACAGCAGTACAGGAAACTGGTAAACTTCCCACTCCCTCCACCACCAAATCCTTTTTTTTCTCTCACACTCACATAATCTGTCTGTTCACACACTCATTATCTGAGATTATTCCTGCAAACAAGCACAATTTACACATTACTGTGAGATCTCTGGAAACTATTAAGATGTGATTACCATGGTTCTTACTTACTGTATGCTGAGAGTGTGTATACACTGTATTCTGGTCCCTGCTGCAGCTTTTATTCTTCAAGGACACAGCTGTGTGTAGTGTGGTGACTCAAATGGCCCCGGTTGCACATATACTCCCTCCGTTTGGTCTTGGTTATGCCGACATGTGGGCATGTGTAATGTGATGAAAGTAGATAAGGAGTGGGGGCGTGTCGTTGGTGTGTATTGTGCATGGGAGTGGAGTGTGTGTGTGTGTGCGGTGGCCGTGTATATTTTTGTTTGCACTGTATGTATGTTCATGCATGCGTTTGTGTATTTAGTGAATTCGTCCTTTGGAGGCCTCCCCCAGGTGGTCTCAGATGTCAAGGTGTGTGAGCTGTTGTCTTGGCAACATGCCCATTTGCAGCAGTGTGGACAGACTGTCAGAGAGGAACTGACAGAGCATAATGGCTGCTTATGTTATAAGCCTCAATGGCTTGAAATCAGTTTCAGTAAAACAGAGTAAAAGCTGCGTGCTACAGTGTGCATTTAGAAACGTTTTGTTGACAATGTTTCGGTTCAGTGTGGATCTCAGGCTGTGTCACACCACACATGTGCTTTGTAAATGAGAGCTGTGTTGCCTCCTCTTAATTAGAGTTTGCAAAATTAGTGTAGACTAAATAATTTGCTACAGTCTTCCATATATAAACAGTGCAAATAAAGAATTGAGAGCAAGAGTCATCATGTTTTTAACTCACTCTCATTTCACTATATGAGCCTAAACCTCAATTATAACACCACACATTCTTAACTTTTGTCACCATTTGTCCGAACAACACCTTTCTTTTCTTATAGTGCTACTTATGGCAACCTGCCCAGTGATTGTGTCCATCTTCACAGTCAAAACCTTGGCACAAACCCTTCCCTGTTGTCTGTCACCACAGCTAACATGCTGTAGTCAGCAACATAACTCAATAATGTTATGTAATTATGTGCGTGTTCATGTTTTTTTTATATACCGGTAGATCCCGCTGGAGGTAGTCCAGCTGGGTGCCCTGGCAGTCTTTTTTTTCTGTCACTGCTGACAGCAACACTATCGCAGACTGCATCATGGTCGTTCATGCAAAGACAGGATCAGTCAGACTAAGAGAAGCGGCGTCGATCGTGCATATTTGCTCATGCAGATACACTGTGGGCTTAAACTTTGTGAGGGTACTGAAAAAATAGAAAGAAAAAAAAAAGCTCCAAGGTTTGTGCTTGTACATGGTTCTCATCCAAGTACAGACAGTGTAGTTGAATATTTGATTTAAATCCAGTGTGGTATCAGCAGCCTGAGTATCTGATGCTGGCTCCGTCCCAAGAATGGCCACTTTTAGTGGTGGTGAGAAGGTTTGCATGCCCATTTTGTGACAGAGCAATAGTGTTCAGAGCAGGGACCAAGGGCAACTATATATCGCCATCTTTGTGGAAAGAGTGACCACACCTAGATCAAGGAAACTATTCCCTGATTGTATATTTATGTACTAGATCGGACTATGAATGCCTAAAATCCACCACCTTGCACTGTTGCATTGAGCATGAATTTCATGGAGCCCTTCAGCTAGATTCTCATGTCTCTGTCTACCCTTCCAGTTCATTTGTTATTTTGCTACCTAAATGGCAAGAAAAATACTGAGAAGGTGGACTGCTTTCTTGGAGAAAAAAACCCCCAAAACAAAGCAAAACAAAAAGCTTTAGAACAGTTGCCTGGGAACAATCTGTGATGGACAGTCGGAGAAAGGTACCTTAGGTGAGGAATGACCTTCTGTATGCTGTGTGGCTGCTGCTAAAAGGCCACAGCTGTCTCCCTGGACACCATCCCTATGGCAACGATTGTGTACTGCCTAGCAGCTGGCCCACTCAGATGATAGTCCTCATGATGATATGGGTTGTCCCAGTGTAAAGAGGAACAACGTCTAATCAATAATCGCTAATAGCTGTGTTATCTTAGCTGACCCAGTAATCTCCATTTTAACTCCCTCTAATCAAATATGCACAGCAAACCAGAGTTAATAGTAGCCTCGTGTAAAGTAACACAAATTAGCTGGAATAATACTTAAACCACCCACGGGATATTCAGAAAATTCATGTTGTTTTGTCACACAAGGCTGTTTTAACAACCGATATCAGACAGGGTGTGTTTAGGCTGAAGGTTTTATTCTTTTCGTAATTGAGTTTATCTCAGACAGTGTTCTTTCAGATGGCTCTAGTTGTCTCTGTATAACTACATTATCCTCTTTTTTTCCAGTCCATTTCCCATTCCATTCCTTGTCTTCTGACTTAAGTAAAAATACTGTGAGCTAAAGCAAAGCAACAAAATGCTTTACCTTTCAGAAGAAATAGTCAGAAAAAGAGGAAAACATATTTAAAAAACCGCACTGTACACAACATTAACAAAGCTATGAAACAAATGGAGCATGCTTTCTATATTTTTCTTGCTCACCAAGCTTTATCCAGCCTATATTCCCATGAGCCAAGACTCAACGGACTGTTGGCCCTGTAGGGCAAGGGTTATGTGACTGACGGAGCGAGCCAAAGATGTCAGTAAGCTCGTTTTTGGTAGCCAAGTTAGCTCATCTACTTACACTGTAAGGTACACTGTAAAGAAGTTCATAAGAATAAAGATAAGACTACCATAGGAAACTTGTTCACCATCAACCTGCTACATTTTTTTAATATCACCTTCATAGAAAGGTCCGTTGTCCCCCATGGCACCTTATTTTGGGGAAAAAGTTTAAAACATTTAAATGTTGCCATTAATTGCACACATGTTTCTCCACATGTTTGCAAATTCACATCACCACAGAAAGTTTTATAAATAGCACCATTTAGTCTTCTATACATAATTTTTCCAAAATAATGAGCCATGGTGTTCCACGAGAAGGGAGAGGACTTTTTTCCTCCTTATTCATCTGCGACTTGGAAAATTTAAATTACAATTTTACAGTTTCACTATTATGTAATATATCTATTAACACCAAATGTCCCCTCAAAATTCTTTAGTCTGTTATGGTGGGTGAGTTTTAAGGAAACACATTGCAAAGTAGAGCTAACATAGGCAAATTAAGGAAACGTCTCCACTAATTTGACAGCAAATGCACAGCATTTAGAAAATATGCTGCAAAATCAGAAAACACAACCAGATACACGTTGTTTCTGCGGTTTGTCATAAAGAAATTGAAGTTATTGAAGTGACGTTGGAAAATTAGTTTCCATCATCGGCTGTTCGGTTGTGTTTTTTTTTTTTGTATTTTCAACATTTTTTCTAAACGCTGTGCATATGAGCCTCTGTAGTCTGTACTCAAATGTGTCCATTGTGGCTTATTTTTAAATAAAAAAAACTTATGAAACACTGTCAAAACTCACAGTCAGTGTGGTCTTGCCCACACAGTCTGCAGTGAACACATGCTAGCAAATGATCTGAACAGTTTGTCACTTGATTCCCACCTTTCGAGTCGCAGTTGTATATTTGCCTCAGCTCTTTTTCTCTCCTCGTGTCTCCTCTCTTCTCTCATTCCTCCCATGAATTCCAAGTTATTCCCTTCTCTACACTCTGCTTATGCATTTGTCCTCTCTTCTGTCTCCATCAGTCTTTTCTTCCCCCTCCTACTTCCTGTCCTAACCTCCTTAGTGCCCACACCCAAGCACAGGGGTTGACTGAGGCCACTGCTCAGGGCCTGTGCAGCTTCATGCCTGCAGTAATTTAAGCAGATCTGATGTATATCAGAGAGGGCAATGCCAACCCATAATCAGATTTTCTGAGAGTTCATTGCAGGCACACATTTTGAAACGAGTTATGCTTTCTTCCTGGTAGTGAATGGATCATACTCAAATGATAACACCAGTGATTTTTACTGATTATTATTACATCATAACCTAAAGTGTTATAATGGAGAGCATTTTCACATCTACCACAACTTTGCACTCAACTTCCTATACCCAACTAAATGGAACTACTTGTTGCAATCTTATTAAATCAGTATGCGTTCATAATCAACATAACCACAATTATTAATGTACTTTACTTTGCTGTTTACTGGGTTCTTTGAGCTTCTTGGAGCTGGCCATAGAAATAGCAGGAACAAATCTGTGAATACTGGCAGCATTGGGTTCATCTGAGAGATACAGACATAAATGTCCAGTACTGGCTTGGTTTCAGAGCACAGTGTCCAGACAAATTTGCGGTCCATCTTGTGGGAGTACTAAATCATATTAGCCTTAAAAGTGGAGGAGGAAAATAAATTCTGTTGCTTCAGAAGGAAAAATGTGCTAAAAATATGGCACTGTCAGAATGTAGGGCCCTCCTGGATTAATTGAAAATCCCTTTAACCGGATTAAATCATTTTAGGGGCTAACTGTGGCATACCCACACTCACTCTCACACATACACATGCATGGACATGCATGAGCCCCCACACATAAGCTGATGTCAATATGATATAATTACACATTGTGACAAGGCTGTGTAGGCAGTGTGATAGCAAGTGTGTTGTGTGTTGTAGTTAAAGGCTAAAAGCTGTGAAACTGTGAGGATTAGAGTTGGAAGAGACCGAAAATGGAATAATTGGTTGCATGGGGGATAAAAATTAGCCACAGATTGGATAGAACTTAACAGAAAAAAAACACATATTTGGATTGTGTTTCCAGTAAAGTTAAAGCACGCTCAAACACCTCAATAAAATGAAACATTTTATTTAAAATTGGAATAACAGGGCTTCTATTAGCCTACAAATGTGGAGCAAAATGAATGCCAGTATGAGACACACACACACCCTGTAGCCTTGAATAGTGGCTGTAAAGTGTTTGTAGTTGTACTCCATAATAAAGAATGAAAGCTGCTGTTAGATTCACAGTGGGATGGTTTGCAGTAACATCAAGACATTACAATGCGGCTAACACGGCTGTAGACTCTCTCACACAAAAGATATAAAGTATTCAAAGAACCTCTCAGATCTACAGCATAGTCCACCTATATCTTCTATATGGATAAACCTAACCTACCACCTATGGGCGAAATCACCCATTGGTTTGTGGACTACCCTGAGAACCAGAGGATATGCCGTGATAGAGATTTGTCAGTCACAGAATTACCTTTTTTGAATAAGGTTGAGACCGATGACGGTATAAAGAATGGACAGAACCTGAGTGACGTCACCCGTAGATTTCCGAGCTATAGAGTCCAAAAACTGTTTTTTCGTACCAGGTTATAAACATATTTATTTCTGCTGTGAAATTGGACATTTTAATACGGGCAGCCTGTCTCAAGCAGATGCTCGAGGAATTACAGTTTTTAGCACGTCCGCATTGGCTTCATTTCCCAACACCGGAGGTTGCCGCTCGGTTGAGACCATAAACTCATGAGGAAAGTATTCGCTGAGGTAATGAATCATTTGAGAAGTAGGGTCATTCAACATACAACTTACAGTAACTTACATAAAATCAAATTTATTTCTTGCAACCAGTGGAGTCGCCACCTGCTGGTCATTAAAAAAAAACAAAAAATGGGGCGGTCGGTAGCGTAGTGGGTTAAGCGACCGCCCCGTGTGTGGAGGTTATAGTCCTCGCTGCAGCTGGCCCTGGTTCGAATCCCGCATCGGACGGCTAATTTACTGCGTGTCTCTGCCCCCTGCTTCCTGTCCATCTTCAGCTGTACTATCAATAAAGGCCAAAAAAATAATCTCTTTTTTTTAAATGCAGATTTAAATCACTTCACATCAGATCCAAAAGTTCTCTCAACTTTTTATATTGTCTGTGGCTGTAAACAGTTTGAAATGTTGCTTATTTGGGACAAAAAATATTTAATTATATTTAGATGGGAGAAATAATTAGTGTCACCTGTGCTGAAAAGTTACACAAGGGAATAAAAAGAATGTTTACTCATCACATTTTATACTGTGACTACACCGCAATGCCACAAATGCACCCACATGGAATTGGATTGGACTTAATTTGTGTGTCACTCTCCAGCCCACCAACCGTACGAACAAACAACATCATACTCTGACTGCAGACTTGCACCCTGCCCCATTAATTCTGATGTGAATGACAGTGCTGAGGACCACGTTGAAGGTGTTATGAGACCCTAATTACAGTAAAAAAATACACCGTAAATGTAAACGATAGCACAAGAAAATGATACACCATACAGATTTGCCTTCTTTAAATGATCCGATGCCACGCCTGTTTTTACAGTGATTAATGCAAAAACTTACAAGTTGAAGCTATACCCTATTTATTACAGGATGAGGAATGTGGCATCAATCAAGACCTTGTTCAATTAGTGTCATGGCTTAAGACATGAATTGGGTTGCAGAGGAGAGGAGAGGAGAGGAGAGGAGAGGAGGGAGGGTCTATCCGGCAGCAGCCAGCATTATGCAGACTCCTGTCATTTCAGTCAATTTGCCAGACAGGCAACAAGGTCCAGACTGTGGCTGCACAGGGCAGCTTTCCAATATACCATCCTTATTTGTATCCCAGACTCCAAGATGTCTGCTTCCTATTTGCCAGTGATACCTCTCCTCCTAACAGTAGCTCGTGATGTAGCTGATGGTTGTAGCAGTGGAGCTGGCTGATTAATTCAACAGAGTGGATTTCCGCAGCTCACTGCACACGCGTACAGCTCGAGAGAGAGAGAGAGAGAGAGAGAGAGAGAGAGAGAGAGAGAGAGAAAAGGGGGGAAATTGAGCAGAGGAATAGAGGAAGAGAGAGAGTGAGAGAGAGAATGAGAGAGAGAGAGAGCACAGAGGAGAAAAGGAGAAAATGATGGAGGAAGGGTGTTAAGGAGGAGGGTCTTCGGGGGTGGGGAGAGAGTGAGAGGAAAGGGAGAATAGGAAAGAGAGAGTGTGTGGAGAGGGGGCGGAGGAGAGAGAGAGAGACAGAGAGACACAGAGAGAGAGAGAGATAGAGAGAGAGAGAGAGAGAGAGAGAGAGAGAGAGAGAGAGAGACACGCAGGCCCCGGAGCTGCTACTGATGCTGATGCTGCTGCTGCAGCCGTTTGACAATTCCCCACCCAGTGAGAGAGCAGGGAAGGAAGAAGGGAGGAGATCAGAGCAAGGGAGGAAGAAGGAGTAAGCGACACCTCAGTCAAGATGCTCCTGTGCTAGCCAACACACACACCACACGGTAAATACTCATCCTTTTTTTTATCACCACTCTGCTCTCCTCTTTTTTTTTACTGCTGCTGTATATCTCTTTGCCTCTGCATCATTGGCCCGAGTGTGTTTGTGTTTGATTTAGCTCTGTTGAGTCCTATATATAGTGCACAGGGTTAGCATAGCCAAGCAGCTGGGGGAGAAGAGAGAAAAAAAAAAAAAAAAAAAAAACTGTGCAGCTGCTGCAGGAAGAAGAGACAGACGTCCACAGAGAGGTGAGGAAAGGATGGTTTGTACGTTTGCAACATCCAGCATCCTCTTGTTTCTTCACTGTATCAGAGCCACCTGTTTGGAGATGTGTGGGTGTGTGCGGTGTGTGTTGAGGGGTGGGGAGGGTGGTGGGGTTACAGTGTATGGGTCTAATGTTTGTAGCTCGGAAAGGTTAGTATGTGCATATATAAAAAAAAAATGTGTGTGTGTGCATGGATTGTTCATAGAGTGACGGACAGTGCTGCCTTTTGACTGCTCTCACGTTATGAATTCAATCTTCCCATAGTAAGTCTCCACATGCAAGTGTTATTTGTGGAACAACGTATGTAGACACATGTTCACATGACCACTTAGACACACTGAGGGAGAGAGAGGCAAACGTGTGGTGCTTTGTCAAACAAATTGATTTTGTGTGCCTGCTTGTGTGTGCTTTGACGTTATCGGCTCCGGTAACCTGAGCTTTTCCTGGTTTTCTGCTTGCCGAGGGGTTGCCAGGTGTTGGTGATGAATATTAACCCGCTCGTTGCTGATTGACACCTGCTTTATTATTCACCCTCATGAGGCGAAGTCCCTCGCTAAAACGTGTGTGTACGCACGGCAAGATGCTCTATACAACACTCAGTTTGTAAGGTACACCTTCAGTTTTATTGATTGTCGAAGTCCATGGTCTGTTTGGAGGCTACGGTTCGAATATCAGGTTTGTAAGATGTGATTCTGGCAAGAGTAGACTCAATTTTTTAGGAATTATTCCAACCGATAACACACAAAGAAATACACCAATGTCACACCTTTGTTGCTCGCACAAACTGATGTGTTTTGGGGTGTATCCAAAAAGTATTGTTGCTGCTTCTGCAAGTGTAAAACATAACGCTTCCTGGGTCATTCTTTTTTTTTTTTTTTTGTGGCAACCAGGCCAGGTGTTCCGAACTGCAAAGCTTTAAAGCCTTTAAAGAGCTGAGCACTCGTACAAATAAAGATTTAATTTGGTTCGGATCGGGCGCAAGCAAGTAAAATGTCCGCCTGAGGTTACACAACTAAAAGAAATGCTAAAGTTTTGGTCACTGTTAAAAAACTTTTGCAACAAATTAAAACTTCACTAGCAGACAGTAAAACCTTTCCTTCGAGAGACCTCTTGATGAATCTCCTTGATGAGTAGAGTGGAAGTCGGTTTTATCAGGTAAAGAAAGACATTAAAGCTCTCTCCAGAAATTGCTTTCATTTCCCTGTTGGATGTGGATGTGTTACTATACAAACAAGTGTGTGTAGGTTAGAGTGTACATGCTTCATATGCCTGCACCATGCATATGTTTGAATATATGGCTGTGTGGGTGGGTGACAGACCAAAAGGAGAAATACAGCAGAGGAGAGAGAAAGAGCTGGTCCTCGCACAGCTCTGTTCATGTCTCTTTTTGCTCTGCATAAGCGCTGTAACTTCGTTTTTTCTGCCCTCTTTTGCCTCTCTTAACCACAGTCAGTCGAACTCACAAAGAAAATCTATGTATGCCCCCCCCTAATTGCGCTCCTCTTGCACTCCGCTCTCCCATTTCTCCTTCCACTTCTTCATCTCCATGTGGCAGACTGGTTGTCTGTGCCAGCTGACGTTCAATTGGATGCCAGAGGGCGACAAGGAGAGAGGGGAGGAAAGAAGATAGGCGAAATGAAACTTGTGTTTTCAGTCTCGTGGCTGATTTCTTTGCTTCCCTCCTGAGATTATCAGTGAGTCTGGCAGCCAAAAGGACTCTGGCTTCTTGACTAATCAAAACGTTCCTTGGGACATACAGGCATGGCGATAATCCCCCCGATCAGTAACAGCCTTGCAGGGGTGTGGCAGCAAGTATCAATAGACACACTCAGAGTATGTGCATAAGCATACTTTTGTGTATTGACGATCACACATTTGCACATTTGCTCCAGATTACATGCTTTCATGCACACTCCTTCACATTTTCACTGTATTATTAGTATCCATGGGTGCTACTGTGCTCTAAAGCTCTACTACACATCAGCATCATATAGAGTCGATTCTGTGCTGTGTGTTATATATGTGGTGTATTATATCTTTGTCACTACTTCATCCATTCATCATGCAGCTTTAAATAACAAATAAATTAGACAGCTTTTGTTTGCAGTGCTCGCGCGCAGGCTCACGTTCAGACAATTCAAAGGGCATCAGATATGTTAGGTGTGATACTTCATTGCTACTTTTTATCATCCTGACACTCCGTACCTGAAAGAGAACAGTTTCTATAGCAACCCCCGTCATCCCCTCCCCTCACCCCCTACCACCGTTGTTGTGTGTGTGTGCGCGCGTGCGCACGTGTACGCACAACCCCGTGTAGTTCCCAATGCGAAACACATGCCTGAATATGAGTGAGTGCTGTATCGATCGCTTAGCATACACGCCATAAGTGTTGATGTCATTTAGCCAGCGGGGGGAAGCAGAGAGGGAAACAATAAAGGAACATTTCCTCTGCACATTTTCTGGCAGCTTTTCAAGATACACAGAAGTTATATTAAAGGGAAAGACACAGAGCACTGCAGAGGGGGGGAAAGAAAAATCAAAAAGGAGGAGGGTGGGGCAAAGAAGCAAAGTAAAAGGATGAAGAAAGGGAGGAGTAAACTGATGTCTGATTGACTACAAATACAGTCCAATAAAAACAGATAATACATGTAACACTGTGTCATACAGATCATTCCCCATCTGAAATGGGTGCAGATAGGATGGATGATTCATGTATTTCATCCTCATCCGACATCCTACATCACTTTACCGAGCATTAATTAAGGACAAGTCCTCTAAATGACATCACTAAAAGCCTCTCTGACCCCTCGACCAAGTCATACGATGTTTATAGTTTTGGCACACATGTAGGATAGTGCAGTGTCCTTTCAGGAACATAATTTCACCATGGCACTGGCAGACTAAGGTTAGCCCTTTAGCAAATGATCATGCTGATAAAAAGCCTGTTAATTCCACAGCACTAATTGTCTCCCACTGTCATCAGTAATGTTTTAAGGTTGTATTTTCTCTCTCCCCCCTTTTTCTCCTTGAGCTCCTTCCTCTAATGACTGCACTTCCCTCTCAGTCTCCGTCCCTCTAAATAACTTCTCGATTCCATTCTCTTACCTTAATTGTACCTGTCGTGCGCCTCTCTTTCTTTACATTTTCCTTCACTCAACCCGTCCATTCTCTTGTCTTTTCTTCCGGTCCCCAGTGTTTTGTGTCTAGAAAGGGCTTGAATGATTAAACATTGGACAGAAGCCTTTGGGTGGACTGAACACCAAGGGCAACTAGATGGAGGAAAAGGAGGGAGGGAGGGAGTACACAATGTCAGACAGACCTACCTGTTCGGATACAGATGACATGACAGGACCCTTTGCTCCTGTAACTGTCACCTATTGCTCTGTGCCACTGAGTCCTGCTCACTTGAGACTCGGTCACATGCATCTGCCGTGCGGCGTCACAGGAACCAATATAAATAAAATATTTGTATCACTGAATCCTGAACACAAATACAGATTAGCGAACAGTACAAATTGATCTGCGGTTAGACACAGTGAAATTACAGGTAGGAGAACCTTTTTTTTTTATGTGAACCAGATGTTCTGGTTTCTCTTCTGTAAGACAATGTTTTTAAATTCCAATGTCTCATTATCCAATTTTTTTTTTTTGACCAGACACTCTCCAGACATCTGTGAGGATGACGAGACGGAAGTCAGTGAGAGATTAAACTGGTGCTTTGCATGTTTTGATCAAAGGCTAGTGATGTAGTCATGTCGTACTGCAGCAGGTCACAAGAGGAACCATTTTGGACCACTACTGATCTAATGGAAATGGTAAATACAAAACAAGTTATAGTTATATAGTATATTGTATAGTTAGTTGGGTTAGTAACAAACATAAATGAATGGATGAGTCAGTGAAAGAGCAATGATATGACTATAATTTATGATCTACTGTAAATATTGAGAGTCCAAAGTTCAGCAAATGCTCGGTCATGCAGAGCTCTGGGAACATGCAGCATGCAGACACTTGTTAGCTGACCTGAGAGACTGTAAGTCAATTAAGAAATGTACTCGGGGACCTCAGCGCCTGATAAATAAAATGAAAAATATCATAATGAATTCCAAACTCTACTGGCAGCCAATGGAAAGATGCCAAGACTAGCATAATGTTCTCCCAGCACTTTGTCTTTGTTAGAAGACGGTCTGCAGCATTCTGAAGCATCTGCTGATAAGCATAAAACGCTGCAGGTTTTATACTGTTTACCATCGCAGAGGTTGTCCTCATATGCCCCTTTTTTTGTAATGGGATATAGGTGCTATTTCAGATTTTTTTTTAATGTGTAGATCTGGATTTGTAAAAACCCCATTAAAGGGAATGGAGGTTAGGAAACCTCTGCTAAGGCTCTGTCAGTGTATTTCTAGCATACTGTACATTTTAGCAACTGTGCAATGGGGTCAGATGTAAATTATTTATCACTTGTGCAGTATGTTTTGCTGCAGATTGAAACCGCGTGAGAGCGTGTTTGCGGGTATTGTGTGTGTGCGTGTATGCACAAATAGAAATGTATGTGCATCTCTGGCTGGGTGTCATTTGTGTGCGCGTGTGTGAGACAGAATTTATGTATTTATATGCAGGCTTGTGGATGTGTGTATGTTTGTGTGTGTGTGTGTACACTTGTGTATACCCAGCATGAAGGTCCATCCAAGCATTATGTGAGCATGAAGGCCCATCGAAGCACATGTAATCCCTAACCAGCTCTTGGGCCTCCCTCATTAGCATTACACTGATCTTCCTCAGAACTTATTTTTCAGCCCTCTGATATTCTCCATGTGGCCGGAGGGAACAATAGGTCCTGTTCACATCAAATGTGTTATGTCATCAATGTGACTGGAAGCTTTGCTGCCCACGTCAAGGGAGCCCTATTTCACTCTCACTGCCTGCTCCCACAGTATGTACATACAGCACACACACGCTTCACTATGCACACTCCCATGCAGTAATATTGCTCCTGGGGCATATGTGTTCTCAGGAGAGGCCAATGTTGTTCCCGGAGGTCCCTCCATATACATGTACAGCTGCAGCACCCCTACATATCACATATAGTTCACAGTCAAAGTTGATCTGCTCGCATGGGCTCCCTCTTTCTCCCTGACCCTGTTCAGACCACATTGGTTTTAGCTCCATTTGCAGTTCATATCTGGCATTAAACGTCTCATTTCACGTTAACTGAATGAGTCATGGACTTTACACAATGTGAAAGAAAGAAACAGGATGAAATCTTGAACTGTATGTTGAGAGACAAGTCCACTGTGTGGTCATTTACCGCTTTGCTGGTCAAGCTGCTTTTAAAATCAAAAATCAGAAATGAAATGAAATGACACACACTAGACTCGTGAAACTTGTCATATTTTTTTTGTTTTGTTTTGATGCATACAAATATGCTCAAGGCCAGTATTTATTTATTTTTTACAATTCAACAGGCATTAACTCCACCATCTGACATGCCTCAAAACTGTACAGACTTACAGCCTGACACAGATTGCGATTAAAGATTTTATTAATATTGTTGTTATATTCAGTCTATAGATGCCTTAAGTCTGTTACTAACAATGATTTATTGCTCAATCTGTCCACTATTTTTTTTTCCAATTTAATTAGTTTCAGAAAATAGGAACAATGCCCACCAAAAGTTTCAAACAGTCTAAAACCAAACGTGTAAATTAGACGATTCACAATTCATAAAAGAGATTTGCGAGCATATATGTCGATAGAAAAATGGCGACAGGGTCACGTTTCACAAATGATTGCCTCTTGCAAATCGCAGATAAAAGTTTGAGTCCTACAGGCCTCTCACATGTTTGTTCATGTTAGTGGAAAGTGTCAAAATGAATAGGAGAGGAAATGATCTTATGTTGCAAATTGCAGCTTTGTTTGATGAAACAGCCCCTGTTTGAGAAAAATAGAAGCTATTTAATAACTGAGACGTGTGCCTTAGACTCTGAGTTCACGCGTGAGCCGCTTTGTCTCTATGTAAACACACAAGTTGAGAAGCATCTGTGCAGACTCCAAAGCAAACACCGCGTCAGCTATGTACAACACACACACACAAGCTACATACACGCGGAGAAGCAAGATTGGAGGTTGAAGAATGACATGAATGAGGATGTGTGTTACACTAGAGGAGAAGTTAATTCCTCTTGACGGCAGTGCCGGCCTCTCCCTGCTCCTCCTATGTCCCTCCACCAGAAAACTCTGGATTGTCAGCTGCTCTGTGAGAGGCGGGCAGTATACTACATACACTATAACACACACTGAAACACACAGAAACGGGCTGCTCAAACAAAACAGTAGCTGTTTGTTGCTTATGAGGAGAGGTGTGAACAATTCTAAACTACATATCCCAGAAGGCTCTTTATTTGTGTATAGATTTAAGCCTATGAACACTTCTTGTGCTTTCACTAAATACTAAGAGGCTCCTCTGTACAGTGAGAAGAAGAATATTTTTGTATGTGCATAATATCTTCGCTGCCACATTGACCTGATGCAGAGTCTTATGGACTTTGTTAATATTAAAACGTCTGTGGCTGCGTGGGCCGGGTTCCCATTCAAGCTCCAGTTGATCCACATTATTAAATCTGTAGGAGTGAGTCACGTGTTTAATATTCAGAGATTTTCTTCAAACATTTATTTACATATCCACAACAGGGGGGGTTCCCCCTCAAAAATTATTAGCGTGTTATACAATCCTGAGCAGTTATGGTTTTTTTAACTCGACGGAGTGTGTGTGTGTGTGTGTGTGTGTGTTCATTACGCGAGGTAATTCTTACCACATGAATCACTTTTTAGGGATTTTGAATGCTTAGGCTTCAGATGAGAGGTTAGGAACACTGCGGATGCACAAGAGCTTAAGGCTAATGTATGCCTGGAGATGCTGGTTATGCAACTCCTTCATGCTCTCATACACACACACACACACACACACACACTCCAACTCAAGCTTCACTTATATTGTCATCACCAACTGCCATCTGGGTCCACAGTTTCCTCTTATTTGAAATGGCCTCATTGGTCTTATGACGGTGACATTTGTGTGTTTGCTCCCACACATGAACACACGCACACACTACCGACACAACCGCTCATTTATGTTTTATGAATAAGGCACCTGTAGAGACGCATTAGTGGCATAGGTTAGAGGAATGTCAGCTGATAATGAAACTGACACATAAAGGAGAATATTTTGATAGGATGCTGATGAATTATCTATTGATGACATTATGGTTACAGTCACCCTGAACTGCACTTCATGAGGAGCACCGAGATGAGTAATGCGAAAGGTTGCAGTCCGAAATGTCACACATGAACACTCCATGGCTTAAAGGTTAAAAGGAAATCACCGTCCCTGCTGCAGTTGTTCACATGTTGTAAACCACAGGCGATGCGTCGTATTAACAGCGTTATAACCGACTGATATCAAAATGCTCCTGAGACTTGCAGTCTGCCAAGGAAGCTGTAGTTTGGTTGAAGATTAAGCGGGATTCGGGTCGCACGTTCTCTTGTGAAAAAAGGCAAACACCTACTAAGCCCTTCAGAGGACAAACTCTGTGTTATATATATCACCTTTTATGCTGCATTAAAGACCTTGCTAATGCTACATAATAAATCTCCAAAATGCCCCTCATTTTCATAGCCAATTCCTTAAGAGGGGATGTACAGTGCCAATGTACAACTGCCTTAAAGGTAACGCCAACCTTGGAAGTGCGTCCCCTTTTGGATATGTTAGATTGTTGTTAACGGTGGTTTTGTATGTTTTAGTCCATTATAAAAATTTCTATACGTAAAATACAGCCAACTATATTCAAACAGTATGTTAGATAGATTGTGTCCTCCATCAGCCGGTCATTGGTTTCTTTTCATTCCAGTATGGTATAGGTCACGAAAATATGCTTGAGGTCGGTGATCAATCACTGTGAAAATATGTGATACCGCAGCCACATGGTACACACAGTCATTCTGAAAATGCCCCTTAGAGTCAGCTGACATGAGTTTTTGAGGGAAAGGCTTAAAACTGCATTACTGCAGAACACAAAGATAAAGAAGCAGATTTCTCTGCAAAGTCTGACAAACATGTTGACTCCTGCACCAAATGTTCATCAGAGGAATGGCGTGAAACCAGCATAGCGGTTTGTCATGTCACCCAATTGTACACATGCATGATACAAACAACATTGGCATTCTCTCAGACATTGCTCAACTATAACAATAATGATAACTTTACTTATATAACACCTTTAAAATACAGAGTTTACAAAGTGCTTTACAGATCAGCAGACCCAAGTACAAACAACATACCATAAAGAGATACCAAAATAAATAAATAAAAATAGACAACATCATAAAAGGTTTTAATAAGTGAGTTCACTGAATCAGTGAGGTCATTCCAATGTCGAGGGGCCCTGATGGAGAAAGGGACAGTCACCTCTTGTTTTGAGCCTCGACCTTAGAACAGCCACATTAGGAGCCCGCCCTGAGGATCTAAGGCCATGACTCTGTCAGGCTTTAAAAGTGATCAGTAAAATCTTAGAAGCAAAACGCACAGGAAGCCAGCGGGGGGAAGCTGAAATTGGTGAAATGTGATGTTCTCCACTCATACACTATGAAGTCTATAGTTTTATCAGTGTTTGTCAGTGGTCAGTTTAAAAAGGCCCCAACAGAGGAGCTGTCCATGGTCCTGTCTGCTCCTGACTGTGCTAAACAGGCAGATGGTACTACAGCAGCCATTAGTGGTGGCACAGCAGTCATGGCTTTGACTCCATTTGTCCAACCACATAAGTGCAGAACAATCTTTGACTCGCGGTTGTTGGTTTGTGCACACACGCATCAACTGTAGTCGCCCTGTTATAGCACTCAGCACAAAGTTTAGTGGAAGAGCAGCAGAGAGAGTTTGTCATATCATGTTTTAATAAGATTGAAATAATCTGATACAGTAGCGTGACACCTTTTTTTTTGTTTGAGGATCAGTTTAAATATCCAGTCCGTTCTGTGCTTAATTTAACCGAGAAAGCCGAGATGAGATTATTCTTTCTTTTGGGTTGAGAACGAGGTGAGGATGCACTCTTAGCACAGAGTAAATCCGTCGTATATGATCTCTTCTCTCAACTTTAGTCACAAACTCAGCTTTTGGAAAAAACTCAGCATGTTCCAGAACAGATCTATTTCTATATGAAGGTGGCACTTAATTAATACATTTAACGAACCCATGGCACATCTCTGTCTGTCACCACATGGTGCTCCCGCCTGAAGATAGCAGATGTTGCCGGTGTCTTCTCCACTGTGTTCCAAGTGGAATAAAGTGTTTCCACTGTAACGTCTGATTAATGACAGTCCCTCCGGGAGTTGAGGGAGAACAATAGCAATCCTGTACCCACAAGAATCCCATTTAGAGTCAGCAGTAGCCACCGTAGCACTCTTTGCACCCATGAATTCATCCTTCATCTTATATTCTCCATTATACCTGCAGCATCTACTGCTTTATTCCTACTTGAGTGCTATATTGCAGTATTTCCGGTAGTATCCGACATGTATTTCTAAATTAAGTAAATCCACAAGCCTGTCTGTGTGATTTTCTGTTGGCTAGCGAGATCTGAATGTTGCAATTAATTCCCATCAACTGCTGTTTTTATTCTCAACATCTTGAAATACATTTGAAGGCTGCATCGTTGTTCAAGATTTAAAGGCTTTACTGCTAAAAACAGCTACAAGAGTAAATTTGATTAGACGACACCATTGTGTGCTCTTTAATGGAGCGTGAATTATTCTAATATGTCAGTGCATAAATAAATGATTTTCACTGACATCCTGTTTAACTCCTCATCATCAGGTTCTGGTAATCAGTGTGAAATATATGGAAGAAAATAAACATTTTACATCCTGACTTATCTTGTTGGCCAAATCAGAGCAAACAGAGTTCATATGACAGAAAACATGACACTGTAGTTTTTCTGAGACTCTCTGATCCAGTGATGCTGCAATAACCAGAAGCATCGCCTATATCTAATATGTTGTAATTGTGTTATTTTATGGTGCAGCTCAGCTCCTTCCCCCTTTAAAATGGCCTTATCACAGTATTGTTTCACTTAGGAACAAGTGATGATGCGGCCATGCTCCACCCAAATCTCTGAGTATCAAACTCTCAGGTGGCTGTAGAACTTTTAGAGAAGAAGAAGCTTTATTTCACAGATCACCAAGAGGACAGAGACACAACATGCATAGAGATTTCTCAGATCACTCCTGCATCTTCTCCACGATCTTTGCACACAGCCTTTTGAAGCTCGTGAGCGGGCGCTGGCGCTCTTCTACGTGCTGTGTGGAGAACCGCTCTGCTCAGCTTTGTCAACTGATCCAAGTAGACTTCAGTCAGCATTTGTTGAGGCTTCAGCTTTTTTCATTGCGAGCTTTGCTTCACTTTTTACTCTCATGCATGAGCGGATACTGTGAGGTGTCCTGTGTAATCTCTCTAAAATGGTCTTTCCTCAGATGGAAAGATGACAGGACACAACACACAGAACAATGTAATCAGGTATCAAGTTGTCTTGATGCTTTTACACTACATTACATCTACCACTACACACAGTCCAAGAGAGAAAAAGACTATTTCTATGCTAAAGACACCAAAAGTAAATCTATAAATAAGTGTATTTGCTATCTAACCACCTCAAGAAAGCAAATAAGCCTATTTCCTAAAATGTCAGTACAGCCAGTTTTTGGAAGATATAGGAAAAATGCTTCTATTGTGAGCTTATTGATTTGCAGAAAATGATATAAAATACTGAAGCAGACACTGAATTTAAATTGAGACACACTTGTATGGATGCACACAGTAGATTCTGGGAGTTTTTCGAAGCTCGGTGAGAGGGCCTGGCCACTGTGGGCAGAGCAGATTTAGGGCCAGCAGCTAAATTAGTGGGTTCGGAGGGAGAGAACGATAATCATGGTGGTGATGGAAGAGAGAGTGCATGCATCAGTGTGCCTGTGTGGGAGATAGATGGAGAGAAAAGACAGAAGAGGAAGGAAGAAAGAAGTTGTCAGAGTGAATTAGTCATTAGCGGTGTTGAGGTCTCTCCCTCTAGCCTGTCCACTCTTTCCGCGCACACATATGGATCTCAAATTTCACAACCCCTCGCAAACATTCGCACACACATTTCCACTCAAACACGGATCCGCGCAGATGTCCTCGGAGTGCTGTAAATCCCTCCGTTAAGTTGTTTTTTTTTTCTCCTTGGGAGAATGCCTAATTATCATATTCTTTATATATTCAAACCAGATTTTTTTTTTCTGTCTATTTGTGCATATTGAAGGTTTCAAATTGGCACAGGGATGTGTGTGCGAGATCCCTCGGCTTTGCGGTATAGCACTGTGTTTACAAGATGTTACGGAGTGTTAAGCAGAGCTGTGAATGTGTGATTCACTCCATGTGGGAGGAAGTGGAAAAGCAGACATAATTCCTCAGGCCCATAAAAAGCAGCCCGTTAAAAGGTCATTGTGTTTTCTTTTGCTTTTTCTTTGTTTCTTTTGTCAGCATACTTTTTGGCAGCCTGGACCAAACTTTAAAATCTCTTTTCGCTCGACCTTGTCTTCCCATCTATATCCGTCAATTTTCCCTCCCTAACATCCTTCTTTGCAGTTATCTTTACATCCCTTCTGTATGGTGAAACGTGCTCACGGTGTCAAAGACGAGGCCGTATCTTAAGGCGGATGACTGCAGCTGGCACCTCGTCTCCATAACTACCGCTTAAACGCAGAAGAACACGATCATTTTCTGTCCACTACCATGGCTAGGTGTGGCTCGGGTGCTCTAATCGCTCTGTAGTCTGCAGCGATGTGCTGTGGCGACAGCGTTACACAATAAGAGCAGCAAGTGAACTCACTCACCAGACTCTGTATCTCCCTGTCCTTGTCTGTTCTCTATCTGTGTCTTGGTTTGATTGTGTCTTCCTCCGACAGGCCTGGCTGTCTCTCTGACTGCACACAAAGAGGATGGATGAACCTGGCTGGCCCCCACTTTGTCTGTTTTTCTCTGTTCTCCTCTTTGGCGAGGGGTTTATTGAGTTCCTCGATTTGTACTGATAAATCTGATCATAAACCTCTCAGCTGCGCAACCTTTTTTTTTTTGTGTGCAGAAGCTGGCATACAAGGCTTGAACTCCTGAGTATATCATAGCAATGAGGCTCCGGAGAGCATATTGCATGTCATGTACTGTATGGCGTACCGCAGTGTTATGACTGCAGCTCATCTGTGTAGAATAAAAAACAACACACACAGCTTTACACCAGTACTAATTCATAAGATGGGCTTGATACAGAACAACTTGGTGATGTAACACAGAGGAAGGCACACCCTTACCAGAATCACCAACTTTGTCTGCTTCGTAATAGATCAGAGTTCTACCAGGAATATCTAAAGAAGTAATCAAGCATTGATTAAGAAATGTTGAAACACCATCCTACGTCATACCACTTAAACAAAAACTGTCGCTTTTTGTTCAAAGACGGAGCTGAACGACAAAAGGCCCCGGGGGCCGCTATTAAAAATTACTCATCCACATATTATAGTGAGGACGCAGAGAATGGCAATCAACAGTATGAGCCCGGTGCACTAGCATGAAGTGGTATTATGTGCCAGGAATATGACCAGTCACAGTGAAATCACTCTTGAATGCTCCGAGCTGCGATAGGAGGAGAGCATTGCCCTAGTTTGAGTCTGGCGTAATTATGTAATGCTTGAGTACCTGCAGCACCGGCGGCATGACAACTCCTGAATGTGAATCTGGGCAGACAGGAAGTGCACACCTCTTTTCAATCCTTTTTTTTTTTTTTTACGTGACACACAATTTAATCCTCATTCTGAGGCAGGCTTCACTGACTGCTTTGCGCTCATCTGCTTATTTAGCATTCCACTTCCATCTTTTTATCCCCTCAGTTTGTTTCTTTTCCCTAAATATTCCACTTTCCCTTCCTTGTTCCCTCCGTCCCATCTTCCTTCTTCCCGTCCCTCTCTCTCTCTCTTTCTCTTTTCATCTCTTTCTTCCTATGCCCCCTCTACCTCCCTCTTCTTCAGCTCTCCTCCCCCATTCCTAATGCCACATGCCAAATGGAGGGTGACAGTATGCATCTGTGGGTTTTGTCCTCCAGACAGCATCTTAGAGAAAAGCTTATCCCCACACACACACACACACACACACACACACACACACACACACACGCATGCATACAGACGGAGGGAGGGAGGGATCGGCACTAACCTGAGTCTTTCATCTGTCGCTTATATAATAGTTTTAAGATGGAGTTACGCCGTGTGGCTTGCATACATGATCCACTCAGGCATAAAAGTCTTTTGCAATGAGTGTGTATTATAATGTAACGACACACTAAACTCTCCTCGTGTGTATTCTTTTTAGAAAGCAAAGCTCCATGCTGCCCTGCAGGAGAAAAACCGCCTGAACCTTGAGCTGATCAATCGCCACCTGAAGGCATCCAAGTATGACCAGGTATGGCATGTACATGCATGTATTGTCAGGAAACAGACATGCAGTGATGATCAATGGTCAACCAGGATATGATCTATGGTAGACTCTATTGTAGGTTGCACTAGGTGTGATATAGAGGCTATGTATCACGCTCAAAATCTCTTATAACATCAGCCATATGTTGGAATTTGTGTCCATGTCTCTGCAGATCAATAAACCCGCAGCCTTGTTATCATCTGCACATATGTTCTCATGTGTTGACTCTTTATGTTGCTTCTATTCATGCGCCTTTCCTATCCTTGCGTTCTTTCACAAGCACAAGTCAGCCACGAGTCTCCCACTTCACACATGCACACAGGCCCAGACAGAGACGGTCTGTGATGGTAGGCTACTCTGGCGCTAATAGTGACTCTTGCATAGAGGGGGCAGATTTGACACGCGTCCAGGGACTCGGCTCTGAGCTTTTGCTCCGCCACGCCACACACAAAAAAAAAAGAAAAAAGATGCCATCTGTGCACCGACAAGGTGGGCACGCAGATGAAAAAGGAAGCGGGGGCAAAAATGCACCCAGTCCCGCCAGATTTACAGTATGAATGAAGTGTGACCGGCATGTTAGGGCAAAGACGCAGGTGACATGTAAGTAGACTGTGCATGGAGAGAGAGAATGAAGGAATGAAAGAGAAAAAGCTAGAGTTTAAGAGAGTTAACTGTGTGTTAATAGCAGGAGATATTGAAATATTAACACCTGGTTTTATTACCATACTAATGTTTTTAATGTTTAATTGTATGTCTTGCTTTACTCTGTGCTTATATTGTGTTTTTTGTATCCTAGCTGAAAATACTGCTAATTATTATCATGCAGCTTGTTCTGTGTGATATAGCTCAGATGGTACTTGGGCTTCCGACTCCAGCTCCAAATTCCACAATATGAATTAACGAGCTTATCTATCTCGCGCTCATCTGTTATGTTAGTTAATGAAGTGATTGGTGTGTGGCTGAGGGATGGTTCTGGCTCAATCCTGCGTGGCCACCTTTAGAGGAACCGGCTTAGCTCAAGGCCTTCGACTGATGAAAAAAGACGAGAGGCAGAAAGCTGAAGTCAGCAGCTCTGTCTCATCAAGGCCAAATTGAAATGTGCTGATTAATTTCTCTCCAGACTGTGACCTCCCAATCAACCCTCCAACCAAAAAAAAAAAAAAAAAAAACCCAGCTTCTATTCATAAATGTAAAAAGTAGGTCTACTGCCAGAACAAGTCTCATGAAAATTGCACGCTTGTTTTGCTCTTTTTAAGAAAATGGAATAATGGTTACATCTTCTTCTTGTTCTTCCCTCCCTGGCATCTTTCTCTTCATGTAGGTGCAATCTGACTATGACCAGCTGAGAGAGACCTTTGCTGTAGTGAGCCAGGAGAGAGACGTGGCCCAGCAGCAGAGGACCCAACTCCAAGGCAAAGTGGAGGACCTGGAACAGCTTCTAAAGGTGAAGCGTCCATCCATTTATTCCTTCATCCTCCTAAACACAAATATCACTTTAGTCTTCTTTTAACGTGGAGGGATGGTTGGGAACCTGCAGCTAAAACCAGCTCTTCATCGGTGTTTCAGTACGGTATATATTTTATATAACAATTCCATGTTTTCGTTTCGTGATCCTAAATCCTGTTCTGATTTCTCACTAAATTACAACTTAGTGCTGTGATAGTTTCAGTTGGCTATGAATTCAAGTTGGCTGAAGAGTGCCGAGTATGAAATGTGTGTGGCCAGCTCCAGATAACTTAATAATGCCAGAAAGCAATTTTGATTCTTGAGAGAGAGAGAACTCAGAAATCCTGTCTGTAACTGCTTCAAGTGCTGAATTTTACCTGAAGAAACTAAACTCTTGGATTACTTGATCAAAGGAGTTCAATTCAAAGGATTTAAGTTGGACACCCCCCTCCCCTACCAAGGAACAAAATTCCTTTCTCTACCCACAGGAGGGAGATTTAATTATCTTCAGCTATGGATTAGATTATATAAATCTAATTTTAGTTCAAGCATTTATGCTATAACTTTGGAATGGTTTCTTTCTTGTCTCTCCAGTTCTTTGGTAGAGAAGACCACTGAGCAGTACGTCTTTCCACTGTATCCGTCCACTTTTTTCCAGCATTTCCATCTGAACTTATTATCCCTTGTTCACTCCAGTGGTTCTGTTTGGCTCGGACCATCCATCAGATTTCAGGCCCAGATTCTTGTTGCCTCTTCGGATATCCCCGTCTCCCACGTGTTTGTTTTCTAAGAAAACTTTAGAAAGGAAGGTGATGCAACTCATGAGGTGAAGTGTCATCTGTTTCACGGAGAGGCTCCTTTTTCATCACGTTATGGTCTGCCAATAGTAATCAGACACAGTCTCACTGCGCCGCGAGAGGCACTCTCATTACAAATCCTCGCCTCCCTGCATCTCCTATTGATTGTCTGTTTGTCAGGATATCTGAGAGAGAAATGTACCCATCTGAGAAAAAAAAAAAAACTGACCCAGTTCTTAATACAGCAAAGAAAGAAGGTTTGTCACTTTCTCATTGTGTATCGATTATGAAGACAAAGAGACTATTTAGAGAAAATTACACGGGGCGATGTGGGCGGAGATGGCGGAGATGGAGGAGGCATAACATGAAAGAAAGAAAAACAGAAAAAGACAGACTTGATTTTTTTTTCTTTCTTCAGTCAAAACTAATGAGATACAGCAACTGCCAATCTTATTTTTAAACTTATATAATCTGGCTTATTGTCAGATTTCAGGTGGGGGAATTAAGACACAAGTAAGGATGACCACCTCTATCATACAAGAAGATGTAAAGGGCAACATGCAAGACACATGTGACAAGTGACCTGGTATTATAGCTAGAACTATCAGGTTCTAGTTATTAGCCTTAAGTAGAGATGAGGTGCTGCTGCAGACTTCTTTCCCACTCCACACCTCCAGTTTTTAAAATGTATTTTCTCTGCAACACCTCCTCCATCCCCAAGATCTGTTTCTTGTCCTTTTTCACCACATCGTTGAGCGTCTCCACTTGAGACACTGAGGCTTTTGGTAATAGGACCTAGGCTGGCAGTTACAGTCTCCAAGGTCCTGGAGCAACAGGCTTGTGTAAGACAGGGTGTTGGTTTTAAATCAATACGTCTGCTTCTGTTTCAACATGACATCACGGGGTGGTCCGCTGGAAAATGTAGGTGGGTTCATTAAAGAATCTAAGGGTTGGAAAAAATAAATAAATACATTTCACTAAGGCTTCAGTGACAGCCTCTCAGCTTTGCCCAGTCCTCTGCAGCTTAGAGCTTCTCTCTGATTATGCAAAGCAGTGGCTGCCTGCTCAGGACACCTCGAAGTCCGGGAGGTAAAGAGGCTTTTCTTTTTCTTTTTTTTTCTTCTTCTTTTTTTCTTTTTTCAAGGGAGAGAGAACACACAGAGAAAATGATGAATGTCAGAGCTCTCTAAGCTGTCTTTTCTTTTTAAGCCAGCAGAAACATCTTATGGCCTTAACTCTCTCTCTTACTTGCAAGACGCGGCAGCTGGCTGTGACTCACTAGGATAGATACTATATAGTCATGACTCGGCTAATTTGGGAAAGGGTAGATTTGGGATCAGCGTGGGTGACCATGTGTGACAGCTTTGTCTGAGTCAGTTTGGAGAAAACAGTAAGTTGCACCTAGATAGATATTTAAAACTATATGGAAAGCTTGTTTTGTATAATACTCTGCTTTACTTCCTCGGTGAGTGTTTGTACAGTACAATAAATATAAGGATAAAGCCAGCAGGCTTAGTTTAGGTAACAAAATGTACCTACCATCAAATCTAAAGCTCACTAATAAACAGGTTATTGTTTTTTTATTGCTTGTTTCTTTAATATGCAATAATAACAACAAGACTACAGGAAGTCACTGCTCCTAACCAAGGAATAGTCATGCCGTAAATTCTCATGATGATGACTGTATACTTTTTTTTGTATGGATTAAACAGCAAGACATATTTTGTTACCGATTTAAGTATTTTTTTGTCATAAGCACAACGATTACAGCGATATTTTCAATTCTACGTTCAGACAGAGACAAACTTGCCGCCTCTTTTTATCAAATCTTCATGCAAAGCTAAACACCAAGTGTAAAAACACGTGATTTAGATCTTCTTCATCTGACTCAGCATAAAAGCAAGTAAGCAACATTTCCCAAAATATCAAACGGCTTCTTTATTTTTACTCACCCGGTATAATCTGCAAAGCTTTGGTGAATATTTTGTCATATTCCTGATATTATAAACTGTGTGATTTAATTCTATCCACCCTGACAAACATCTGAATGCAGTGTTGCCCGGAGCTAGGAGGCTTGTTGCCAGGATGGTAGCCAGCCCACTGCAGAATACATCCTCCTATCAGTGCCAGGGAGAGCAACAGCCATATTCTGATAATTGTTCAAGCTTTCGAGGTTCAGCTATATTGAATCTGTCACCATCGATACAGAAAGATTGTGGTTGGGTATCTCTTTTTTGGGATACTGTCAGAACTCGTCTCTAAATAACATCCTTCATCTCCCTCTCTCTGTTTCTCTCTAGCATATGCATGAGGCTGTAGAGCTGAAGCAGCAACTGCAGATAGAGCATGAGCAAGCCTTGGTGGCCCTTCACACCAAGCAGAAGGCGATCAATCAACTGCAAAAGGTATGAACACGTGGATAAAAGCCAAAATAGAAACCTAGTCATTGAAAGCTTCTTCTTTTTTTATATATATACTTTTGACAAAACCCTCAGGGTTCTTTCTTTTGTGATAAAAGCGGTGGGGGAAGAACTGTAGCGCCTTACTCAGCAATTGACGTGTCAGTAGCCAGTTTGTGCTGAATCACTGTCATTGAATCACTGCTGCTGTATCTGAAAATATTAACACCTCAGAAAATCAGCAGATTTTTATTAGAAATGCAGCTTCAGCTTGCGACACCTTTCATGGTGTTTGATAGAGTGACAAATAGCACTCTGGTAAAAAAATAAAAAAATATTGCCTTTCTAGTTGTTGATATATTTATACAAACCCTGTGAACATTTTTCAGCGTGGGGATGTTACTGGTATGTTTTTAAGATTCTTCAAATGTCTTCAGATCATCATCTTCAACACGTGGATTTAAATCACACGTGATCATTGCAGAGTCTGGCTCGAATGAACACAAAAATGTGAAATTGGATCTCAAATAAACTCAATCATCCTGGTGTCAGAGTGTTAAATTAACAATAGTTTTAAACAGCTTCGGTCTGTTGCAGCATTATTTACTGTTAATTGTTTACACCCTATAGGGTGATAAAACAAAAAGCCTGTTCAAAATCCTCTTATTCAAATGACTGATATGTAAATATTCTTAAAATATCCACTGGATTAGACCAGCCCGGCTTTGATATGGTCATAAAATAGCTGAATAGTTACTGCTTCCTTATCTGTACCTGCTCATTGTCCTGTAGTTGCATTGGCGTTCGTTCAAAGAGAATCAGTAATTAACAATCAAACAGACCTAAATATATCCAAACAGAGTCGGAGTAATTTGTGCAATTACACAGGGTGGTTTTTAATGTTTTTTTTAACTTCTGCTACCAGCCACTACTCACTGTAGACACAAGCATACCCCCAAAATAACTGTTCATCAGAGCTGTGCCATCAGGAGTATGCATCTCTTCAAGGACCAGTGCTGTGATCAACCAGTAAAGCCTCCGCCAGCGTATTGACATGACAGTATGTCAGCTGTGTGCTGTCTATTCTACCTCATGGACTGTGATCACAGTGTCAGCTGTCACTGTGTGTTTCTCTGTGTTCTCTGCAAGCTCAGGTTCAAGCTGACCAAGAGCATGAGGCAGCAGTGCACCTGTTAGAGATAGAGTAACGTGAACAAACACAGGTCTTTTTGAAATATGACGGGATAACACATTTTTTTTGGATGTTTCGTGTAGTGTTTGACAAATGTTAACTGTATCAATCGATGCATGTCGTTTTAATATAGTCAAAACTTAACATGAAAAACGCTTAAATGACCACTTTTACGAGAAACTAGTCTACTAAATGACAGTTTGCATGCACAAAACATATTATTTATTGATAAAAAAAAAAAGTATTCTTTTTTCCTTTGATTCTCTTTAATCTGTAAGAAAGCTGTAAAGGCCATGCTCCACTCACACTGCTGTTTTCAATTACTCTGAGGCTGATTGAGCCTCTGCTGGGAATTGATCGCTCGCTAAACCCTGCCCCCCTTAGTTACGGTTGCTATGTCTGCGAAGCTTTCTGTTCATTTACAACGATAACGAACACAGATATAGCCTAACAATTTTTTTTTAGGAATTTTTGAAACAGCATGTCCTTGATTTCAGATTTCAGGTAGACAAAAAGAAAGGAACAAAAAAAGGTTTCTCAGTTCTTCTTTTTTGCAAATAGCAACATGCAAATGAAGAAACAACATAGTTCTACAGAGCTAGTTACTGAAGTGCTGGTACTTTAGTTACTACACTTTTAACACCACAAAAGTAGAGTAGAAAAAAGTAAACTCTGTAGCATCCAGGTCTAATGTTGGCATGCTGTGTAAAATATAAATAGAAACAACTTTTTGGGGTTTTTAAGTGTGCTATTTCCATCCTACATAGCGTCTTTGAAACTGGATTGTACATAGGGGAGTACACAACTCTAACCATAATGAGAAATGATAAAATGTGTGAACAACATGAGCAAGACAGTCGAAAAGACACAACACAAAACCACACAAACCATCTGAAACCATGGACAGTGGGTTTAGTGTTTGTGTTAAGATGAGGCAAACCTTCCCCATGTGCAGAACCTGTTGGACAATGAACTTAAACCTCATGTTCCTGGATGCTCTTTTTAACGCAGCTTCCATAAGAAACTTCATTCCTTCTGAATGTCAATGAGATGTATACTGTAGGAGCATCAGCGCCGGTGGCCTCTGCCCTAAAACAGGTGGTGTGACATAAATTATGGCTTGAAATTTGAATTCCACCGACAGTACGCTGGCCTTTCCCTGCCCAGAAGTAGTTGTGAACAAATGCTGTAATGCCGTGTAGGTTATTTAATACTCCACACACAGTTTGTGACTCTGGCTTCTGTGTTTGGAGTTATGTTTCTACCTCTTCATTTCCCTTTCTGTAAGTTTTCTGCACTTTTCTCTCTATAACATCCCATTAATCCCATTAATCCTGCTTCCAGGCTGACCTTGAATACTTTTATAAATTTCCCTATGATCAAATCAGTGACCTGCTGTGTTTCATCACGGACTTTAAGATGCTTGTCAGCCGGCTCATCTAATCGAAACTATTTTCTCATTTCACTCTAAATCCTTTTGTCACGACAATAGTGTGTAGACTTCCTTAAGAGTAGTTCAAGTGAGGTCATGTTATTATCCATCTTAAGCGCTTTAATGCGATTTTACTGAGCAAGCGGGCTGAGTTTGGCTCAGACAAACATCAAGAGTTTTGGTCTGAGAAATGGAAACTCTGCTATCAAGGAGTTATGTCCCCTCTTGAAAAATTCATTGGATCAATTTAGGCCTGTTTCTTCTACTTCAATGGGCAAAAACACACTTCAACAGGAGGGAAAATATAAAGCTCCACTGTCTGCAGGGTCAAACAATGAACAGACCTCCATATTCTGTTTCCTGTGACTCCATAGTCTTCAATCATTTCGTGTTCGTCACACTTTTTCTGTCTTTTTTGTTGCTCTTGCTTTAATTTTGTTTTTGTATATTTACCTGCACTGATAAACATATCGTTTGTCATTTCTCGTTTCCTCCTAAATTACATCTGCGTTGGTGTTTGCTTTTGTCTTTATTGAGTTTTTTCTTCTTTCTTTACTTTCCCTCCTTTCCTTTTTGTCTGAACAGAACAATAAGGACAGGATGTTTCAGGTCTTTATTTCTCTCCCTGATTAGTTTAATCTCCATTCAGTTGCATGTGTGAATTTTCAGCGATTCACTAAAGCTCGCACAGCCTTCAGTGGGTATTTTGTGCAAATTGAGAATCCATATGTGCACTGAATGAGATTGAGTGCTACTATACTCACTGTACGCCCCCATCCATCTTCCTCGACGTCTTCTGATATGATATCTATGATATGATGTCTTTAATACTTGTACTGTAAGCATTATAATCCTCTTAACTCTTTGCAGTACTCTGGCTTTGTAATCAGAATTTAGCAGTGTTATGTATCAGCTGCAGCAGTGCAGATAACTCTACACTTCCATACACTTTGATTAGACTGCAGTATGACATGCTGTTATAAGCTAAAAAAAAAAAAAAAGTGTCTCTTCAGGGATCCTTTTATAAATTGTTCTGTGGTTGATCAGCATTAATAGATGAAACACTGGCTCCTCTTCAGAGAATTCCTATCTGAACATTACATGTGATGAACTACACCTCATGAGTCATCTCCTTCTCTTCCCACTTCTTCCTCTCGGCTATTACCGCCCTCTCTGTTCTCCTCGTCTTCTATCAAAGGTCAAGGTTCGTGACCTGGAGCAGAAATGCAGGTCACAGAGTGAACACTACCACCAGCTGTCCAAAGAGCTGCTGAATTTCCGTTTGGCATCAGATACCGTGGACAACTTTACGATTAATCCCACATCCACATCTCAGACCCCCCTTTCGAAGAAGCTCCCACAAGTCGTCGTCAGATTTGAAGCACAGACAGACACAGGTGGGTTACTGCTACTTACTAAATTGCAGTTTTAAATAAAGTGAGTCTTGGGGTGTGCAGTTAGAAAGAAGTGAACTCACCACACCTCTGGAGCCCACACATCTCATCAGGTTGACGTTACATACTACTATTACTAGTATAACACACCCAAATATGCAACCAAGCTGTTCGTGGTCGAGTTGCCCTGTGGGTAATGTAGGCGCCAGGCGATTAAAAATTTAAAAAAAAGATGATATCTCTGGTTTTGCTGTATTGATTTTGCTACTTTATTTTTGTTTCTCATGTCTATATGGGAGTCCAACAATGCCACAGAAGTTCCATGCTTCTGTCGGTGTCGGAGTGTTTCTATAATAGTAAGAAAATCTTATGGAGACTATCGGAGTTAAATGTTCCACCACCGCCGGTGGGGTTCACCCATTCTGAAAATGCATGCGCTCGATAAAGATAAAAGCCGTCCACCAAATTACTCGTGATCAAAAAGGCTTCTGATGAAACAAGAGTCCGAGTGATCTAATCCCCAGACAGCTCACATAACAGCTGGATCAGCTCACTCCTGAACCAGAGGTAGACATCATTAATGGCAATACTGCTTATTCGTGATCAATATCTACCCTAATGAATCACAGGCCTGATGTATGACATGAATGTGGTTTAAGACATTAGTATTCTAACGAGACACGGTGCAACCTGCAGAGCCAGCAGCGATGTAGATTTATACAGTCTGGCACACACCAAAGGTCTTTGAAGTGCTGGAAACCCTTTTTTTTTTTTATCTTTCTCTTCACTTGAAACAGAGGGGGGAACTCACTGATGCCTTTGTGTTAATGCATAATATTACTCACTCACAAACTACAAGAACCCACTGTTACATTGGATCCATGTTGTTGACTTGGTTAATTTCCTGAAGGAATTCAGGTGTTTCCTTACGCTGCACTTTTCTGTTGTGTTGTATTTCTTGCGTTTCCTTTCAAGTATGTTTCTTTCCCACGAGGACCTGAGCGGTATTTAAGGACAAATGCATTGCAGATGTGAGGTGTTGATGGAAAGAGGAATAGCCTTTGCCACAAGGAGTGTTTGCTGTACACTCGCTTCAGCAGGAGATCAATAGCTGTGCAATGAGCAGCAAATGGGTGCAGAAGGAATGACAGTTACTCTTTATTTGCCATGGAAATCAATGTCTCCCAGGCGATGAGAGCGCGGCAAACACACCGCCACTGATCTCCCAGTTCTTGCCCTGCACACCACAGACTGGAGACAGAGAAAGACCAGAACTGCTGTCTGTCAAATCCAGCACCGTGACAACGGACCGACCCAGCAGCCCTCGACAGCTGACCCCCTCAGAGGTGCACAACATCACTAAATTTCATCACTCTATAAGTTCTGTTTTCAACATTTTCCTGGTTAAGCTGACTTGTATGATCGTATTCACACTTAATGGTTTCCTCTGCCTACTCTTGGAATCTTAATTATGAACTGTACATGTAAATGTAAATGATATGCATCTTTAGTGTCTGTCGTCACATCTATAGATGGAGGATGAGGCCAGCCCATCACCCAGGTCCAAGCCTCGCTACACAGGCCAGGTCCGCCTTTGCACTGCCCGTTACAGGTGAATAACAGCTTCATGAGTCTGTTGGTTTTAATTGCATGTGATCATTGTTAGGTTTACTGAATAACATCTTCTGTGAACATTCTTCTTTTTAGTTACAACCCTTATGATGGACCAAATGAGCATCCTGAAGCAGAACTCCCCCTTGTGGCTGGGAAGTATCTGTACGTGTATGGAAACATGGACGACGATGGATTCTATGAAGGTGAGATATAAAACAAGACTCTGAAATGACATGGGAAAAAAAATATATAAGGATTTATCTGGTGCGTCAAGCTTAGGTAGGAACTTAAATGACAACTGCTTCAAAAAAGATATTGCAGTCTAAACATCAAACATTACAGAACAGCAGGAGGTGTCCTTTTTTGCTGAGCTCTTGTCTGCTGCTGTTGCAGGGGACGCTTGACAGCCACAACAAGCGTGTGCAACGTTGTGTTTTAATTATCTCACGTTGAAACAAAATGCCAAGAAGTGTGTGTCAGCACACGGTTATCGCCTCGTGAATTAGTTTTATTTACAGTACTCTTATTTGGTAAATCCCCTAAATGTCCCTTTAAAATAACTGTTTGACACATGTACTCTGCTGTGTATAGTACACATAGCACTTGTATATTATTGATATGTATTACAAGCTGTCCATGATGCATTTTTTACCCTTCCAAGTCACTCTACGGTATATTTTTATGACAATAATTAGGATAATAGTAATAATAACCAAATTTATGTAGCATCCTTCAAAATAAAGTTATAAAGTGCTTTTTATTTATTTATTAGTTATTTTTCTTGGAATTTTATGCATTTATTTGAAAAGTGACGCTCAAAGATAGACAAAGGAAACTGGGAAGAGAGAGGAGATGATTTGGATTTGAACCCTGGATGCTGCGGTAAAAACTCAAACTTAGTACATGGGATGCGGGTGAGCTACCACTTACCCAGCTACAAAATACTTTAGGATCAGAATATATAATAAAAGTGAGCCAAATCCAAAACATAAAATATTTTAAAAAAAAAGATAAAATGTTTAAAATAATATTATCAGTAAAGGAAAAGCAAGACCTCTTGAGCTTAGTTCTAACATCCAGCTTACATTCAACCTGTTAAGACCTGCCTTTGTATTAGTGTTTGTAATTGTAAGTACGTTTAAAGTTTTAAGGTCATTATTCAACTCGGTTATATTATTTTTGCTGCACCTGTGTCACCAGTGTCGCCAAGAAAACTTCCCATACACTTTTTAATAACTGGTGATTGGAATGATCCTCTTGTCTAATCTCTTTAGAATTATGAGTGCTTCTCCATCAGAGGCAATCCTAATCCTAGCTAGCAATCCTGCAGACAGTGCAGCCTGCCACAGACACAGTGGTACTCAGCTGCAGTGATTCATCAGCTATGGGCGTTGAGATTGCATGGCATCGCGGAGGAGCCTTATATTTACCACGCAGGAGGGAGATGCGGGCCATAGACCAAGCTGTTGTCAAGATGGGACCTTGGTCCCTTTTAGCTTGATGACTAATCCAGCGGGGCTCATCTTAATCATCAGCGCACACAAACAACACAACACACACACACAAATACTCAGACACACACAGATGGTCTTAAAGTCTCTGTGGAAGAAGGGATTGAAGGACAAGATGAAAGAGAGATTTTTTTCTTGAAGACAAACTTTGTTCCTTTGGGGTAAAAAATAACCACAGCGTCCGCAGCATCTTCGTGCTCAGGGATCTTCCTGGAAACGTTCAAAAGCAGTGAACTGAGGTTCAAGTTCTTTAACATGTTGAAAAGGAATGCTTCTTCTGTTCTGTGTTTACTGGAGAGGGTATAAGAGATAGCATCAGAGAGCCAGTGGTGAATCTTACATCTTAGGGAATAGTACAGACTGTATATCTACATATCTCCCACCTCTCACTCACTGACTCATTCTCACCCTGAAAGGAAAACAGCTCTCTCTGATGATTATGTGTATTCAAGTTACAGCTGTCCTTTTGTCTTTTTTCTTGTAAGGAGCCATTAGTGAAGCTTAACTTCAACATTTATAGGAGGAATCACAGAGGCACGTTCCTTTGGAGACAGTCGTTGACATTAGGCTTTTTGTTCACTGTGAACATCATCAAAGTTATTCATCTTCTACACCTGCTTCTTTACTTCTTTCTGTGTCGCAGGGGAGCTTCTGGATGGCCAGCGAGGACTTGTTCCTTCCAACTTCGTCGAGTTTGTCCAGGACAAGGAAAAACTAGCGATTCAGTCCGGGGAGGGAGGGGAAGACCTGGGCCCATTGGACCATACACCCCTGGCCTTGACAGCAGTGGATGGAGGTGCTTCCCAGGATGGCCTCCTGGGCTCAGCTAACGCCTTGGTTCCCTATAGCAATGGGACAGGGGGGCCCCTGGACCCTGAGGACCTGGCTGAAGACGTCGTGCCTTACCCCAGAAAGATCTCCTTGATCAAGCAGCTGGCACGGAGCGTCATTGTTGCATGGGAGCCTCCGGTAGTGCCTTTGGGCTGGGGGAACATCTCTGGCTACAATGTGTTAGTAGACGGGGAGCTTCGTGCCAGTATAGTGTACGGAGGCCGGACCAAGTGTTTGCTGGAGAAGCTAGACCTGGATGGATGCGTCCATCGTGTGTCGGTGCAGAGCGTCACCGACCGGGGCTTGTCGGACGAACTGCGCTGCACCGTGCTGGTGGGGGCCAACGTTGTGGTGGCCCCGTGCGGCCTGCGGGTGGACGACATCCAGCGTGACACTGCCGAGCTCTCCTGGTTGCCTAGCAACAGTAACTATGGTCACACCGTGTTCTTGGATGGGGCAGAGCACGCAGTGGTGAAGCCAGGAAGGTATAGATTACGTTTCCTCAACCTGAAGCCCCTGACGGTGTACAAAGTGACGGTGGCGGCACAGCCGCACCAGGTGCCATGGCAACTGCCGCTGGAGCAGAGAGAGAGGAAAGAAGCCGGTGTGGAGTTCTGCACTCAGGCTGCAGGTCAGCAAAGATCACTTCTATACATAGAGATAGAGTATCAATAATGTATGCACAGCTTCATAGCAGATGATTTTTTATTCTTATTTTAAACTATCTTGTAGTCAGTATGAAGGACAGATGGAGATGACAGACTGCCACTACTCTGTTTATTTCAGTTTACTGTAAGCCAGCTCTCATGTGTAACATAATGCCGTATCAGTTTACTAGATGATTGTACTGTGCTGTAAAAGAGTACAGCACAGCGTTGCCTTACCATGCCATTGTTGTGTATTGTATTTTGTCTAGGTCCAACACCATATTGCAGAACAGGTCAGAATGAAACATCAGTCCAGTGCTGGGCTTCCCCTATATCTGAGCACTAAATGATTTTTTCTTCCATTGAAAACCAGTAGGCAGAGTTCATGACAGAGTCATGATGACATATTGTTCAATATGAGCAATCAGTGAAGGGATCTGGGCAAAATGGCATTTTTTTTTATGGCTCTGAGATTGAAAAACATTTTTTTTTTCTCTACAAACATTGCTTCATTCATTTATCCATTGAAATATAAACACTTTGTTTTATTCAAAGGCCAAATTCAAATGCAATTTTGCCCAAGTTTGCTTACTGCACCGAGCACACCACTAATTAGAGCACAGCCACGCATCACAAGATATGTTATGGTTGTTATTCTGATGAGTCATTTCCTCAGCCTATAGCCTAGCCCGTAGTAACCATTGCTATATAAAGCAGTGCGACTGCCGCTGCTCACTGAGATTACCGTTTTGTGTGAGTGTGTGCATTTTGCTTCAGTCTGAATGCAGTTGTGCATGTTTTATCGAGTAATCCTGGAGAGTGGAAGACAAAGAATGGGCTGTAGTTAGTCTCTCTGGATTGTGTCCTGCATGCGGAGACAATAGTGCTTCTCTCAGGAGGCCCGGAAGCCCGTATTGTTTTATTTTGCCTCCATTTATTCTCCTCTCATAAAGAGTAGTATGAGGTAGTACTACAGCAGTGGAATACAAATTGAAAACATAGTTCTAAAAAAATGCACTAAGAGGATTTCATCTCACAAACGCAGTCTTATTCTAAGAGTATCTTCGTCATGCCATAATAACTTATCACAAGCATGACTTTTGAATGTCCCCCACTAGCAATGTCATGTTATCACTTTAATGAGATGCTATTCTTTCTCAAATTTAAATATGCTGGGCAAATTATGAATGAAACCAGTTTGTTGTTTCCTGTTTTCCACCACCTCACCCCCTTTCCTGTGCATGGTTGTGTGTGTGCCAATCTGCCCCCGCCCCCACACGTGTTCGTATATCATTGAAACGGTAAATGATTACATACATTTATTTGTTTGTTTTTTTTAATCTCTTTCCCCCCTTACACCTGTTCTCTCAACCTGCAGGCCCTCCCATGCCTCCCCACGATGTACAGGTGCTCTGTGGGCAGGGCCCAGGGGTCCTACAGGTCCACTGGAAGCCCCCCATCCTCTCTCCTACGGGCACATCTAATGGGGCAAACGTCGTCGGCTACGCGGTCTGCACTAAAGGACAGAGGGTGAGTTATCAAGTGACACTGAGGGAGAGAATTCACAAGCATGTGGGTCCCATATTTCATTCATACTACCATCCAGTCATATTTAATCCAATTAAAACACGAGAACATACATACACAGATGGGATGGCAGTAGCCTGTGTTGTTTGAGTTAGCGTTATGTCATCAGTGCCCTTTACTGCACACAGCAGTGCCACCTACTTGTAATTCATGTTCAGTACAAGACTCTCAATCTGGGACCTTTGAATGTCCTGGAAAGGTTTCTCACGCCCCCTGGTGCCTACCAAAGTAAATCAACACAATAGTCTGACAGCACAATGTTTTCTGCCCTCTGCTTCCCATACTAGAAAAAAAAAAGAATGTGAAGGTGTTTTGCTCAGAACAAACAAGATATTAACCATTTTCGCTGGAATATTGTCCTGATGGTGGCATAAGAGAAAAGAGCTTTCACTTCTGATCTATTAATAATGATAATGATCTTGTTTCAGTTCCCTTGATGTTAACACCTTATTTTCTATCTTCAAATCCAGATAGCTGAGGTCTTGTACCCCATGGCAGACTATGTTACTGTTGAGATGACAAGGATTCAGTGCCTGGAGGCCAAGGAAGTCATCGTCAGGACGCTGTCAGTACAGGGAGAATCCCAGGACTCCCAAGTCGCCGTCATTCCAAACAACCTGCTCGTGCCTCTACCTGCGCTTCCCCTGCCACCGCCAATGCACCCCCACGCAGGTCCCCCTCCACATCCCCATGCTCAACCCCACCTCCAGTCCCCCCACCTTACTCATGCCACACCCCAACTCCCTGCTCCCCCCCAGGCACACGGACAACCGCTCCCACCTCATCCTCCGCACCCTCAACCCCATCCCAGACTCCCCCACCCTGGTGGACCCCAGCAACCCCAGCTTCGACCCCCACATCCCCAACCCCAGCCCCTACACCTCCAGCCTCACCCACCACATCGAGGTCCCAGGCCCCAGCACCAACTGCCTCTGCTTCCCCACCCCCAACACCACCCTATACCTCAGAGACCAGTATGTGCCAGAGACCTGGATGCCAAAGAGCACGCGGCCCACCACGGGGGAGCCATTCCACCTGGCCAGCCTGGCTGGGACCTCACACGCTCTTCCTCTTCCCAACCTCCTGTGCCCATGCAAGGCCACACCCTTGAGGCCCCTCCCTGTGCCAATCCACGCTCCCCATCCCCTCAGAGGATTCTCCCGCAGCCCAGAGGCACGCTTATCCCGGACACGGTGGCCAAAGCCATCGCCCGGGAAGCAGCGCAGAGGGTGGCAGCAGAGAGTGGCAAGGTGTGATGGAAATGCATAAGCTAAATCCAATCAAACCATATTGTCGATGCAGTATTCTTTATGACTTGATTTATATAGGAATATCTGTGAATGAAAGTCTGGAAATGACAATACAATATAATCATCATGTTTTCAGGGGGACCGGAGGCAGGGCAGATATGAAGAGCAGGGCCATTCATTTCACCAGCATCACTCTGACGAGGAAGAGGAGGACGAGGAAGGCTTTGCACGCGGCCGTCGGAGAGGACCCTCAGTCGACGAGTTCCTCAGAGGCTCTGAGCTGGGGAGGCCGGTAAGAACAGGATAAGCTATGAATCTTTTACCTCTTTTTAAACTTGAGCCCCAATGTGTTTTTAAATAGAAAACCTTTCACGTGTGTGTATGTTTGGATGTATGTGTGTGTGTGCGCGTGTGTGCATGCATGTCTGGGTGGTTGCATGCATACACTCCCTGTGCTTGGTGTCCTTGTGTGTGGTCCGATTTGCCCATCCATGTGCGTTTGGTGTGTGCATGTATGTATGTATGTATGTATGTGTGTGTGTGTGTGTGTGTGTGTGTGTGTGTATATGTATGTATGTGGACTTAAACAACTGCGTCTTGTGTGTTTGTGTTTGTGTGTGTGCGTGACTGCCAAAAGCCTCACTATAGTCACAATGAAGATTATCACAGCGAAAGCAGCCGGGGCTCTGACCTGTCTGACATCATGGAAGAGGATGAGGAGGAGCTGTACTCTGAGATGCAGCTGGAAGAGGGACGCCGACGCAACTCGCACAACACACCCAAGGTGCAGTTCTTTGCACTTATTCTAAACCCAAGAGTCATAACCACCCAAATTTATTATTCAGCGAACTGCACAGGCACAGATACTTCAACTGAGACTGCTGCCTCGACTCGCATTCGATATGTGTTGTTGTAGTGTGTGTGCTGAGTTCAATTCAAATTTAGAGGAAAGGACTTTGAATACTTCAGCACCACGGAGTGAAACAGAGACAGACAGACCCGGGTTTTAATCCTCTCAGGCAGCATATCAACATATCAATGAAGGGCAACCGTACTGGATCTTCACAATTTGATTATCCAGTCTGGAGCACTTTGATATTAGTTAGTAAAGCTTGCTATTTTATTATCATATTCTGACCATTTTTCTTTTTTTTTTTAAGATGCAATCCTCTCTGTTTTAAGCCATGTGATGAGATGAGGTAGTTAGCAGCAGCTTGGGGTGTACAGTACAGGTTATTAGTGGAATCTGAAGTGGCATGGAGCAGCAGCGGCACCCTCTCGCTGTCTGAAAGCAACCGTTAATGTTTCGGCAACCGTGGAGAGAAACAAAGATAGACTGGGTTAGAATGTGCTGAGTCTGAAGGCTGAACAGTTGTGAAAGGAGACGAGTGCTTACTCCTATCTCTGACACAGCCTTGGTTTTTCGTTTTTTTTTTTCTGACACCAGTGTGTGATCGGCATTTGCTTAATTTTGGAATGTTAAAATTTCCCGTGGGCTTGTGCGTG